>NC_084512.1:18528217-18780717 GCF_024500385.1 Phyllopteryx taeniolatus
AAGGATGTGCAGCAGGTTAGGGTGATTAAGGATAGAGATGGAAATATGTTGACTGGTGCCAGTAGTGTGCTAGATGATGGAAAGAATACTTTGAGGAGTTGATGAATGAGGAAAATGAGAGAGAAGGGAGAGTAGAAGAGGCAAGTGTGGTGGACCAGGAAGTGGCAATGATTAGTAAGGGGGAAGTTAGAAAGGCATTAAAGAGGATGAAAAATGGAAAGGCAGTCGGTCCTGATGACATTCCTGTGGAGGTATGGAAGCATCTAGGAGAGGTGGCTGTGGAGTTTTTGACCAGCTTGTTCAATAGAATTCTAGCGTGTGAGAACTATAAAGGAATAAAGTTGATGAGCCACACAATGAAGTTGTGGGAAAGAGTAGTGGATGCTAGACTTATGACAGAAGTGAGTATTTGCGAACAACAGTATGGTTTCATGCCTAGAAAGAGTACCACAGATGCATTATTTGCCTTGAGGATGTTGATGGAAAAGTACAGATAAGGTCAGAAGGAGCTACATTGTGTCTTTGTAGATCTAGAGAAAGCCTAGGGCAGCAGAACAGTGGTGAGTTGTGCTGTAGGTATGACAGACGAATTTAAGGTGGAGGTGGGACTGCATCAGGGATCAGCCCTGAGCCCCTTCCTGTTTGCAGTGGTGATGGATAGGCTGACAGATGAGTTTAGACTGGAATGATGTTTGCAGATGACATTGTGATTTGCACTGAAAGCAGGGAGCGGGTGGAGGAACAGTTAGAAAGATGGAGGCATGCACTGGAAAGAAGAGGAATGAAGATTAGCCGAAGTGAAACAGAATATAGGTACATAAATGAGAGGGATGGTGGGGGAAGTGAGGCTACAGGGAGAAGAGATAGCAAGAGTGGAGGACTTTAGATACTTGGGGTCAACCGTCCAGAGCAATGGTGAGTGTGGTCAGGAAGGGAAGAAACGGGTCCAAGCAGGTTGGAACAGGTGGAGGAAGGTGTCAGGTGTGTTATGTGACAGAAGAGTCTCTGCTAGGATGAAGGGCAAAGTTTATAAACCAGTGGTGAGGCCAGCCATGATGTACGGATTAGAGACAGTGGCACTGAAAAGACAACAGGAAGCAGACCTGGAGGTGGCGGAAATGAATATGTTGAGGTTCGCTCTCGGAGTGACCAGGTTGGATAAAATTAGAAATGAGCTCATAAGAGGGACAGCCAAGGTTCGATGTTTTGGAGACAAAGTTAGCGAGAGCAGACTTCGATGGTTAGGACACGTCCAGAGGAGAACTAGTGAGTATATTGGTAGAAGGATGATGAGGATGGAGCTACCAGGCAAGAGAGCTAGAGGAAGACCAAAGAGAAGGTTGATGGATGTCGTGAGGGAAGACAGGAGGGCAGTTGGTGTTTGAGAGGAGGATGCAGGAGATAGGCTTACATGGAAAAGGATGACGCGCTGTGGCGACCCCTAACGGGACAAGCCAAAAACAAAAGAAGAAGAAGAAGTTCAAGCACAATTTGTGAGTTTTCAAAAGTGCTTTTTGTCCTTCAAACAGCTTTAGTCATGGTGTGATTTTGCTAGCAGATGTTGGCTGAGAGCAACCGCTCTCACATTAAAGCCTGGCACATAAATACACCCACAAATACATAAGAAAATGTGTTTTGAGGCATGCACACACACACACACTTTTACTGCTTGTGTATTTTGGGTTGCATTAGCACGACTCCTTTCATAAATATCATACTCAGTAAGTGTGCACTTAGGGAATGTTGTGCTGGTAAACTTGTGTATAAAACAAACAGTTCTACCTTAGCATCCTTCATGATTTGAAGACGAAGAGTAAAAGGGGCATTCATAACACTTGCCATGCAAAAGATCACCAGAAATCCATCTTTAGCAGGGTACACATATACTAACAATTGGGGCAAATTCGAGCCTTCAGTCAGCAGATTATCTAAATCTAAAAGATTCTCCTAATTCATTATCATGTGGTGTGTAAGGAGCCCCAGGCATGACATTGAAAGAAAAGAAAATTTTGGCCACAATAAAGATATAACATGCGCATAAACTTCTAATTTGTGGCCACAAAATAGGTACAACATGCGCATGAAATACTAATTACCATTAACAACTTGGACATTAGGGGAAGCAAATGGAACACACCTTTGCCAGAAACTGCAATATGCAATGTCCTAATGCCCTGTAAAGTTAATTCTGAGATTTCTTTCTAAATACATTAACATGATTAAAGATAACTGCTGGAAATGTACAAGAACAGGGAACTAAGTAGTACTTAATATTGTTGATAGAGGGTTAAACTGTTTTTCACCATTTCAGTTTTCCAGATTTTTTTGTTTATGGCTAAAGTGACGCACTTGGCCGACCGTCATGAGTCGACCCTCGCCCACTAAATAAGAATTTGAGCGCCTTTGTTCGCATCAGCGGTTATCCAGCACAATTTCTATGTGCAGTTAGCAAGCTACCTATACCCTGAAAATACATCTTTCTTTCTGATAGTTCAATGGTGTGCCCACTTTAGCGTGCCTCGTTGTCAGCTGTGAGTACGAACACGTCGTACAGAGAAAGGAAAAATACTTGAAGAAAATACTTTATAGCCAGCGTGTGGACCGGGGCTTCAGGCTGGCGTAGCCGCTTTAGAGCGCCTCATTGTCAGCCCCGCATGCCAGCATGTCACAGAGAGAAGGTGGAAGAGTGAGGAGGGAAAAACAAGTCTGATATGACAGCCAGCGTGTGGACAAGGGCTTCACGCTGCTGTGGCTGTTTTAGAGTGAGCACTTTGTTGCTGGATTGAAAAAGACCACAATGATAGATTCCAGCCACTGGAGGCTTTAAGCGGATATATTTTTACGGCTCTCACATGTAGTTATGTGTAGGAATAAGAAGGTAGCATATATTTTTCCAGGTCGTAGTACTTGATCGACAATTGAGCGGAGGTGTGGTTTCAACGCAATCACCAGACATGCCCACGACATTTGTGAGCGGAGAGAATAACTTCATTTTTCACGATTTTAAAGTCTCATTTTATGTACTATCATTCAAATGTGGCAGTGTTGTTAACATCAGTCTTCTCTGTGGTGTGTTAAAGTCACAAGACCTAAATTAAATTCACTTTAGAGGTACTTTAAGGTCGTACCTCCACTGCTAAAGCAGTCAGGCTCTCAATAGTCTATTTAAAAGCCTCGAAGTAGTAATGATGAGTTTGAATGCCAGGCTTGTCAGAGTTCTTTGTAACTTTGTAGTATTTCATGCACGTTGTACCTATTTTATGGCCACAAGTTAGTATTTGATGGCCACAAAGTAGTATTTTGTACGCATTTTTATAGCTATAGTGTCCACAAATTTCACTGCGCCTTGTCATGTCTGGAGCTCCGTGGTGTGGTGTTTGTTATGAGTGATAACAGTTGACAATCGTCATAGGAAAACCTGTTCAATATTTACAATGGCAAATCCTTAAGTGTGGTCAACACCGAGTTCGGCCGAGCCAACAGTGTCTGTGATTGTAACGTGAAACGGAACGATGGCCAATTTGGAAGTGACTGAAACTCCAGCTGCCGCGGACTCAAGTAGAGGACTGGTTGTGTTGTGTGTCTCCCAAGTCATTGACACCAATAAAAATGACAAGGAGAGGAGTTTACAACCGAAATCTAGTTACTAGATAACCTAGGAGTTTATACTACTCTTTCTTCTTTCTTGTATTGTCCAGCAGTCTGGATGCCCTATGGCACCATGCTGCCTCTCACTGGTTAATCTTTGAACTACGTCCGACATCTGGTTTTGGGAAAGAGTTGCGAGGGTACAGTCACGGTACAGACCTCAGGTGACACTCCATTGACAGCCTTTGTGATAGAGGCCCAGGTATCTTTTTTGTTTGTCATCAACATTCCAGTGTAAATGTTTCGAAAAAGTGTTGTTTTCATTGCCTCCACTTATGACACGAAAACACACTTGGTGCGTTTTTGATTATGTGAAAAATCGGTGTGTTTAGACGGCTTCATCAACAAAAACATCGGCTGAAGCCTACTTTGGAGCCTGACACGTCTCAAATCTGTGTGATTTAGTAGATTAACAGTGACTAATCGTACAAGCAGCCACTCCTTGGGCCTCCAAAGAGCTCTTGAGCCACCTCTCAAATGACTCCAGAGGGCAAGTGCTTTGTGCCTCCCAGTCCAGCTCGGAGCTGCCGGGCCTGGGGAGGAGGTATCGAATCTCCTCCAGAGAAAATAAATAACGCCCTTGTCTGAGAGTGACCGGCGCTCGCTCCCAGACTTTTAAGGCGGTTCGTGTTGCCGTGGCCTCTGACAGGAGCAGACAGGTTGTGTCTGAGAGAAATACCTTCCCACATGATGACATCACACGGAGGAGCAAAGCATGGAGAGGGCCAAGAGTGACTCCACTGCCTTGGCTCAATAATACTCAATCACAACCAGTTTGTTATGTTGCGTGATGTTACCCGCAAGAACAAGCTGTCTTATCTGATCTCAACCGTGACTGTACGTGTCCGTGAAGAAGACAGCGCCATTCTTTATGCGTATGTGAGAAAACATGACCTTAATTCCTCAAAGCGGCTCAGAAAGTACTGTTCTCCACTTAACATGTAAGCCCTCCTCCCTCAACACACACACTCAATCTCTTCTTGATGAAGTAATAGTGTGATCTAACGAGGCAGAGTCTATTGTGTGGGTGGAAATTAGCTGCCATCACCCAGTTCCCAGTGAGGGTGGTCTCCCCTGGGCGCTGTGGCTGACATTAAAAGGGATTTGTCTGTGAAGATCTGACTCTATTACTGCAGATAATGCCCCCGCTAGACAACCACAGAGATCGCACAGTGAAGTGTTTCCCCCCCCCCCCCCCACACACACACACACAGACACACTTGTAATCGGGTGCATCTAAATGATCTAAATTTGCCTCATGTAGGCTTCATCTGCAATGCTCAAGAAGCGTGTGGTTTAGTAACAAAGATGTTGTGATAGTTGCAGGTAAAAAAAAAAAAATTTGAGTATAGAGTATGGACAGCACCGCCTGCTGGATGCAGGAAGGGCCGCCTGCACAGAGAAAGAAGGAGAGGATCAGCCTTTCCCATGGAAATCTGATTAAATGTTGCTCAGCGCAGTTCCACACACAATTAAACTGAGTGAATGGGTTACTATGGTGCGCATGAGGTGCTGGTTGCAACAAAAAAAATACAGTAGAGTAATGTTTTCCAAAGATGGAGATGGCCCAAGGCAACCTCTGTTTTGAGTGTTGTGTTGTAACCAAGACAGACTAAAGCTGGATTTAAAAGATTTCCTACAACGATAGGCATCAGTTAACAATTATCAGTTATTGAAGAAGTAATTGTTGCTCAAACTTTGTATCAATGAGGTTATGTTTTGTGTTACGTGGGATTATAATTAGTCAACTTTATACTGTTGACAACGCAAGCACTCTCCTAGCTCTTACATCACTGGACTCTCTGTGACAAAAAAAAATTTCATTTCAAAGATCGTAAGTTCTTATTAAGCTCTTATTAAGTTAAACCCCTACGGGCTACTTTCACAAGAACGTAAAAGTTAAAAGGGCATCGTTTCTGCTGTTGGCTTAAACGAATGGAGCCTAAATACACAAAAATAAGTAAATACCATGGGTGTAATGGTAAAATTCCAATCGCACATATAAACTGACAAAGGGTCTTCAAAAGACAGTTGCTGTAGTTGACAAACAGTTGTTGTGTATAGTGTATCTTGACAAAATGCTATCGCAGTATGACAATGTTTTTGAAGGGCCATGTCAACAGCAATCTTTTGGACAATGTCATCGTTGGTAGAGTATGTGTATAGATTGTTTTCTTATAAATGTACCCCAAGAGAAACTCATCTGTAACACTGGTCTCACTCTCATATCAGGGATCCCGCCACCCCCTCTCCCTCTGTGTCATAAGCGGCCTTTCAGCTGAACAAACATTTCAGTCAAAATGGACTCTGGACTTTGGTGACCACTGAGCTGTAAACCCACCCTCATGTTGCCACATTACGGGGAGCAAACAAAAACATGAGTCATCCTTGCATAAGGGCCAGTCCCTCCGCTATCATCGCACTCGTATCTCGGGCCACCTGACCGCGGGCTCACCTCGTCCGCATATCCTACTACTGTTTGGAATGTGTTGTCGGGCAACTGTGCCTGTATATACAGCATGGGGAAACTCTGACAGGAAACCTCTTGGCTCTGTGGAAAATTAGATGCCATTACAGCGCGTGGTCGTGTTTGTTAGATAACTGAACAAACTCCTTTCCTGTTTTTTGTTTACATTGTAAAACAGTACTGGCTTGTAAGCGTAATGCTGTGATTTTCCAAACAATCAACAGCTTAATCTGCGCATTGGTCCATGAACCCTGAGCACCCCTCAGCTCCATCCTCATTACTATAAGCAGCCTTTTACTAATTAACACCTCCCTCCCCCAACACCACCCCCTTATTTGTGTTAGAGAGATGGCAAAGAAAGCCATTACAGGACCTCTACACTGCTCAGTGGGTCCTATCAATTTCCTGTTATTGTTGGCAGTTGAGCTGAAGCCCCAGCATCGATCCCTCACCACAGGAGAAGATAAGGTGGGGAATCGAGATGGATTCCATATCTATTATCTAATGGAATTCCTCCTCCTAGAAAGGGCTATAGATTTTCTGCCATTGAGGCTGTGAAAATGTGTGTCCACAGGCTCTTGCTGCTTCCTCACGGGTTTGTGAGTGTGAGTGTCCCCACTCACAGTGCAGAGTGATGCTTTTTCGAGGATGGATTAATGCAGAAAGCAGAGTATGGCTGAAAGTGGCACCGAGGCGTTGCAAACTGGTGAAGCATTGATGGGAAATGTGCGCTCTATATGAATGTGGATAGACCTGCAGTGCTTCAAATGGCCGACTCAGAGAACACACGATGAGGCGCTGGTCAAATCCAGACACCCAAGTGGTGCCACAAAGAGGTTGTCCAGCAGACTGCAGATTAAACATCTTAGTATTATTTGATGCTTTTGACCATTAAATACAGTTTAAAATGATTGCACAATGAAAATGGTGCCTTGCGATATGAGTTTGTCATTCCGCGACCACGCTCATAAACTCAAAACACTCTTATCGTACCGAAAAGAAACAACAAAACTTGTTGTAATGTGTATTTTAATGAGGGGGGAAAAAGCTCTCCGTAATATTGTACAGCACTTGACAAAAACAAACAGTAAAAATGACATAATTAAATCAAATTAAAAGCAGTTTTTGACACACTGCATCGATTGAATAGCCATTGTGCTGCTGCCCATCTTGGCCACCTGGGGGCAGACAGATATACTGTTCATTATGACGTCCCAACACTTCTCAGTTAATTAGTATGGCACTAATATGAGTTGTTCTTTGCAGACGATAAAGAATATCTGACTGTGAGGCCTGTTATACTGACTGTCTACATGTGTTCCTGCACTGTTTGTGTTCAATTTCTTGCTTAAAGGGTTATAGCACAGCAACATAGATGCTATTTAGCATTAGCATTAAGCTAGCAGACTTAAATGCCAAACTATGTGGTTGTTTTAAATACACAAGGTGCAATTCTCTTAGTTTTATGTTTAGTTGTAAACTAAACATGCATTGTAAAACACATACATGCGTGCGCTTCGAACGCATGAGTTGAAAGACACAAGTGGTCTTTAGTGTTGATAACAGCAGAGTCGGGTCCTGATTACCTGTAGGCGTGTATTAAAAAGCAATGTGTACTTCACTTTGAATAATAATAATCATAATAATAAAAAGTCATTTTAAAAAAAACTTTACATAACAAATTGAGTCCAAAAGGCAGAGGTTAGACTAGCTACCTGATGAATCAATAATGAAGCCGGGTGGAAAAGCGGATGGGGGTGCTGGAGTGATTTTTAAGAACCAGGCAAACCACATTTTAGTTTCAATATAGCTGCCCAAGAAAACCGGTTTTTAACCCAGTATCATTACCCTCCAGTTGCTCCGTTTTCTAAAGCAAAAACCAGTTGAAATGGGTTGCAGCTATGATACAATTGTTTGACAGTTTTTGTCAGCTCTCTTTTGTTCCTGTGGTCCGGACATTGCCCTTTATCAGCGCATCAGATAAATTGCGCAGATCATCCTCCTCCTTAATTACAAACAGGCACCGGCTGACCTGCTGCTGATAGCGGCTCTGATGCTCATTTTCTGACCACCTAAGGACATTAGAGAGGATTTAATCCTTGCAAATGGACACCACACATAGGTAATGAGGGAGATTTTACAGGCCTAGCATCTTTATAACCCCTTGTAGACGCATATAGTTGTGGACAATATCTGGTAGGGATCGGTCCTTGACTGTTTAAAATGAGTTTACAGCACATTCATTCATGTCTGCGGAAAGCAAAACCTTTTCAATGTAATTTTTGTTTCTACAGTGGTACTTTGACTGTCAAGTTTAATTCATTCCGTGACCATGCTCCTAACTAAAGTCACTTGCAAATCAAGTTTCGCAATTGAAATGAAAAGAAATGCCAGGAAATAATTTGTTCCAGCTCCATGGGTCTGAATTACTAGCGCCCGCTACTATTTGCTGCCAAGTAGTGACATCCACTAAACCCTCCAATGGCTCAAGACAGACAACAACGAGTATTGTAAATGAAGCAATGTTTTGAACCGTTCATTACTTTGACAACGTGCACACACATGCATGCACACTCCACAAGTGCTGAAACAGTGTTCTCACCACACAAGAGCCCCGGGATCCATCCCAACACACGTGGGATAGACACAACACTAGGGATGGGCATAAGAATTGGGTGGAATTGATTAATTATGCCTGGAAGCAACTGGATTCAAAATGATGTTGCAAAGATGAGGCACACTCTAACCGATCATGTAACTGAGCGAGCTTTCCAAGTGAGAACACATTCTTACGCCACATCTAGTCTATCACTAACCTATACGAACGCAGTAGTGAGGGGATAATTGAAGTAGAGAGGTATGTATGAAAAACACACACCCCGGTCGTCATGGTAACGAAATCTGTACTCTGCATTGGTTCCGCAGTAGAGGATACAGGGTGACCAGTCGCTCATTTCCATTTTCATGAGACAGGACCCCCTCACCCCCACCCGCCTTCACCAAAAAATTTGGCTACATTCCAGAAAGCTTAAATAACAGGGTGTAGTAATTGTGCTGTAATTAATGTAATTTGAACAGCATGTCACTAACAAACTGTGAAAAAAATAATACATTTCCTTTATTATTTTTTATATTGTAAAGAAATAGCCAAACTACCATTAACTTGTGGCGCATGAACACAGTTTAGGAATTCATGCTCGATATCGCCAACTAGTGGCCTATAATGCACATTATAGTGTTTTCAAACACATTTGCTGGTAAACAGAGATCGTACCGACAACTTCTTATGTACAAGGGATCCTCGGTTTGACTGACTGAGAGCATTTCCTGCCGACAAGCTGCTTATATAGAGGAAGGCGGACGTGACTGAGGACAGAATGCGGACGTAAAGGGGGAAGGGTGCGCGTGACAGAGGAGGCTAAAGACACGCCCCCAGTTGGTATATAGTTCCGGTATGTGCATCGGTTTGGCTAAGGACCCCCGAAAATGGCACCTACGAAGAGACACGCTTACGAAGCATAGTTTAAACTGCAAGCTATTAGTTACGCGGCGGAACGTGGGAATCGAGCAGCCGAGAGAGAATTCAAGATCAACGAATCCATGGTTCGCAAGTGGCGGGAGCAGGAAAACGAGCTTCCCCAAGTCAAGAAGACGAAGATGAGTTTCCGCAGAAAAAAAAAAGAAAAATAAAACGCCGAAACAAGGCGAGGTGGCCCGAGTTGGAAGACCAACTCGAGCAATGGATTAATGAGCAAAGAACCGCTGGGAGAAGTGTCTCAACAGTCACCATTCGACTGAGTGCAATAACTCGGAGCTTGCCATCATTCCGGGAGGCTTGACGAACCACTGGACATCCGTGTAAACAGGGCCTTCAAAGTGAAGTTGCGAGCGGCGTGGGAGCCATGGATGACAGATGACGAACACAGTTTTACTAAGACTAGGAGGCAGCGCCGGGCGAGTTACGCCACAATTTGTGAATGGATTGTGGATGCTTGGGCAAACATGTCTGCTTGCACTGTTGTTCGAGCTTTCGTAAAAGCCGCCGGCATCATTTCTGAGGAGTCGCACGGCAACGAGACTGACTCCGACAATGACGAGAGGGAACCTGGCGTGTTTGATTGAGAACTTGCCCAGCTGTTCATCTCGGATACAGAAGAGGAGGACTTTGATGGATTTGTGGATGAGGATTGATCAAAAAATAACATGAGTACATTGTTAAATACTTCAAAAAAGTACAACCAAACTCAGTTTTGCTCCCGCTGCCTTTTTAAAAACATTGTTTCAGCGTGCATGCATGCTACCATATGTTTTAAGCTAGCGTATGTTTTACCGTGCATGCGCCCAATAAAACGGTGCGCCTTATGTATGTGTTAAATACAGAAATAGACCCCGTAACTGAGACTGTGCCTTTTAATACGGTGCACCTTATGGTCATGAAAATACGGTATAGTGTTTCTACTTGTTAAACAGCACAATACTGTAAGCTCACCAGAAGGATTACAAAAATAGTAACAAGGCTGCAGAGGACATCAAAAGTATACACACCCCTTTTCAAATGTCAGGTTTTTGGTGTTGTAAAAGAATTTTGACCAAGATAAAGCATTTTCAAACTCTGTCCACCATTAATGTAACCTAGAATTTGCACAACTCAACTGATTTATTTCTGAGAGCAGAGGTAAAATAAAAAACTGAAAGAAACTTGAATGTGACTGACTTGGTCTTGACCTTTTACTTATTGCCTTCTGCGCTAGATCACCATTGCAAAAGAGACGTTCCGTTTTAACTGGTCTTTTACCTGGCTATATAAAGTTTCGATAAAATACATCAAAATAAATCTGGTTGCACAAGGATGCACTCCCTCTTATAACTGGCATGTGGCTGTGTTCAGAAGTACCGGTAACATCAAATTCAAACTCATGTCCAATGGGAGTCCACACACACCTGCCACCATTTCAATTTTTAAGTGGAAAACCAACAACACATGCATAGGGCCTTACAGAAACATTATTTGCTCTATCCACTAAAATGACTCAATAAAGAAGCTGTTTCCTGACCAGAATTATTTGTTTTGAAATATCCAAGTTTGGGCAGTGACAAAACTACGCTGCATGTTAAAGCTGTTGTTTAGCTGCTTTGATTGGCCCACGAAGCCCAATAGAAGTCTTTGTGCGCAGACATGTGACTTTCTTGTGTCGTTTCATTGGTGAACTTGAGTCAAAGATCACTGTGGTAATCACGGTGGATTGGAGCAACGGCGCCGGATGAGGAAGACGAAAACGAAAGTCTAAAAATATTATTGAGAAATGAAAGTAGCGAGCAGCATTTAGATTATTGTAACGGAGTAAAAGTGCAGTTACTTCTTAACATAAATACTCGAGAAAAAGTAACGAGTATGCTTCATTAAAACTACTCTGACGAGTACAATTTGTCCAAAATGTTACTATAGTAAATGTAACGAAGTAAATGTAGCGGGTTCCTACCCACCTCTGTCACTAAGCTACGCTAATGCAGTAAATTCAAAATTAAAGTAAATATTTGCATGAAAATCACTTCGAGGTCATGAATATACAACAATCGAATGAGCAACAGTAGGTACATAGGCGGTAACTGAGTGTGCCTTCTTGTGTACATAATGAGATATTCTCACGCTGTGGCCACTTAAGACATGAAGGGAGGGGCATGGTCCAATATGTGCAAGTGAGACCAGTGTTACAAATGGGTTTGTATTGGGACAACAACACACCAGCAACCTATAAATCAGGAAGATTTAGTTTTAGTTTTTTTAAGAGATCACATACAGACGACAACATTGGCAAAAGACATATGTTCACCTGGACCTGCAAAAATGGTGTAATATGCATGCCAGGTCAGTAGTTGGCGATAGTACTTTGACAAGAAACAACACAAAACACACATGCCGGCGTGTATGTGAATTTAGAATCTGACTGTAGGGTTCCACGGTTTACGATGGAGTTCTGTTCCTAAGGTAGCGATGTAACCTTTATACCTAAATCAGTGTGCGGTGAAGTCTATCACTAACATATGCTAACTCAGTAGTAAAGTCATAATTACAGTAAATGTTTGCATTAAAAACACTTCTAGGCCATGAATATAGAACAATCGGATGAGAAAAAGTAAGTACGGAAGTAACTGGGCATGCCTTCTTGTGCATGACGACATATTCTTACAGCGGTACGCAAACGACTTAATTTTGCGCCGTTTGTAATCTCAAAACATCGTATGTGGGTCCTATCGAAAACTGAGGAACCCTTGTAAAAATAAACAATTACAATTTCAATGCCCTCCCTGGTGTGCATACAGCAGAGTTTATGTTTAAATCAGTATGCACATCACTTTGCAGGCACTTGCTTTACAAGGCACACATAACCACTGCACTATTTACCTACAGTATATCTGTATATATAACAGCAGGTGGCAGGAAAATGGCCTTCCTGTTTACATCTGCACCCATTTACTTTCACCCAAAACCCACAGACATAAGTTCCCTGTAATGGAGAAGGTGATACAGCCTGAGTGGGTAAACGAATGTCATCAGCAATTAGAGGCTGCCGTTATAGCTTCAAACATAGCGGCCACGGCACATACGGGTCAGGAGTTTGCCATGTATCATCGGGATTACAACCAATCCGCACAGTAGCGCGTTAGACCATCACAGCCAAGGACGTCTCAAGGGCAGCCAGACCGGGAGAGGACAAGCATACACACAATGTGTGCGAGCAGCAGCCACATAAAAGAGCAGGTGATTAATGTGCGTATGGCGAGGCCAAACAATGTGATCCCACGGCAACAAGGGCTTGGATCATTCCTCGGAGGGAAGTGCACTACATCTTGTTGTCCTTCATCCACATCTTTAACTGGCACTCTGATCATTGAGGATGGTTTATTGGAACATTAGTGGGCTTTTGATGTTATGTTTAGAGGTACGGCATGTAAATATTGAACTGTTAAATTGGAATCTCTAAATGCTAATAAGGGTGGAACATTTGGAATTTGACCAACATTTTCCTCAGTTCATCATCAAAACAATACCTCTGGCTATAGGTTTGTGACATGAGGCAAGACACGCCATGGGCTATAAAGAGAAGAAGAAAGTGAGATGACAAACGTATTAATTGAGAAACATTGCCATGTTCCAGTCCTTTGGTCCAGCATTTCCATGCACGTTAAGAAAGTGCATTATATTGTTTTCACATTTCATAACTTCTTTTTCCACTTGTGTGACAAATTAAGCACCGCACACCCCGAGTGAAAAGGCTGAACATGGCTGAAGTGGACCATTGCGAAAAAATGTGAAATTAGATTCAAATTTGATTCAAAAGATTAGGCGATTCTTCACCGCACACCGAGCATTTGAACACCGTGCCCCGATGTGCCGCAATGCTGCAACGGAAAAACTGCAACCCTGTGTCAGGCTTTGAGGCTCCACATACAAGATACTTAACTGTATAGCTTTTTATTGAACCAAAAAAACATGGTGTGATTGTCAAGGAAGAAGCAGATTGCCACAAAGACAGAAAACAGGATAAAATAAAGGAGAAAGTGTGGATATTTTTGAGAGGCTGTTGACTGCACCCGTGCATTTTGGTGACAGGGACTCGCCTCGCTTTGATTTCTCACTACAGTACTTGGTGTTAGAATAAAACACGTGTGTGCGTGTCTGAAAGCTCTTGTGCATTTTTGATTGGCTGTTACATCTACAAAATTTGAATCGCGGCTAAACTAGAGGCCGATGGCCGTCTGTTAATGAACACTAGTTCCCAGACCGCGCACACTGACAGTTCAATCGGGTTCGGCCACGTCACTCGGGCTTAAGAATGCTACAAAATGCGGTGGGATCTCAGTTTGTATTAAGCATATGTGATTTATGTTTGTGTGTTTTGTGTTTGTGTGTTTTATGTTTGTGTGTATTGTTTTATTTTACGATTACTTGATAGGTTAGGTCATTTTTACATTTGTGAGATGATTAAGAACGACAGAAAAACGAAAGATTTTCTGTACAGACTTTATGATGGCGAGAGACCCTGGAATGGATTAATTCAAATATTTTCTATGGGAAATTTTGATTCTGAATATAAAATAATTGGAGAGCAAAAAAGCGTGATTGACCTAAGATCTCCCATCTAAGAACAAAAATAAAGACTAACATTACAGTAGACAAATACTTTTATGACAGTAAATAAAAGACACAGTGGGGAGAGAGAGAGAAAGGACCAAATAAGATAGATAGATGTGTGAGCAAAGAGGCCTTCACTGCTTTTTTAGAGGTTTTCCCAAGAGGCTGTCACAGGGAGCTAATCTCAACCAATGCACGTACAGTCTATTAGCAAGGATCAGGTCCGAGGGTAGAAAAGGTGGCAGGTAGAGCATGAGCGTGATGAAGAAGGGAGGGCAGTAGATGGATGGCAGGGCAGGTAGAAATCGGGTAGGATGTCAAAGGAATGTTTCTGTCATCGCCTCCTTAACAAGACATCCCGTGAGCTTGTCGTTGCTCCAGTGTGTAGGAGGCATTATTTGAAAAAGGCACAGAGACTCATTAGATATAACCACAATACCATGTTCAGACTTAATATGCAGTTGCAAAAAATCTCATGCGGGGCCCTCTGTTGGCTATGAAACACCTTATTATTAAGTCTTAATGTGTTCAGAATCAACGGGAAATATGGACAGCTGAGAGGTTCCACTTTTGACACCATTAACATGAATCTATTTGTCCCTCGGTGAGCACTCTGGCGCCAGACAAGACAGTTTGTCACCTCCCTGAACATTTAAGGATGACTCTT
This sequence comes from Phyllopteryx taeniolatus, assembly GCF_024500385.1. Lineage (NCBI taxonomy): Eukaryota > Metazoa > Chordata > Actinopteri > Syngnathiformes > Syngnathidae > Phyllopteryx > Phyllopteryx taeniolatus. The sequence continues at coordinate 18,543,134 of NC_084512.1, forward strand.
TGCAGAGGGGGGGAGCGGCTAGGGGTTTCTAACATAGCGAGATCAAACTCCGAAAAGCCAACAGCAGGGCAAGGCAAAAACATATCTGATAACAATTAAGCATGTGGAGGAGTGGTGTAAATATGTGATGTGACTCCAGCTGGAAACTACAAATCTTCAGTCTGTCACTTTGGAGTCTGACAGCGGTGTGATAAATGATTGTCATGAAATTTAGCCTTAACAGCAAAATCTCCTAAAAAACCTACAGACATTATGTTTCCAACCGGGCTTCCTCCAATTGTTTATAATACAGTGTATATGTGTTGATAATATTATACAATTTAAATATATGGATATCATCACTGTCCAATGAATCCATTGCATGTCGTGTTTCTTCTTTTTTCTCAGGAACAATAAAAAGCTGCCCTGTGATTGGCTGGCAAACCAGTTAAGGGTGTACCCCGCCTCGTGCCCGATGTTAGCTGGGCTAGGCTCCAGCACGCCCGCGACCCTAGTGAGGAGAAGCGGCTCAGATAATTGATGGATGGATGAACAATAAAAAGCTGGTAACAGAGACAAACTTCATTTGACAACACTGCACTGGAATTAAAACAATTTAGCGCCATCACAGTATGTGGAAAAACTGTCTTGTTATTTTGAGGCGGGCATAATCATCATCATCACGTAAAAATGACTTTCAGAATCAGAATCATCTTTATTTGCCAAGTATGTCCAAAAAACACACAAGGAATTTGTCTGCGGTAGTTGGAGCCGCTCTCGTACGACAACAGACAGTCAATTGACAGAGAAACCTTTTGAGACATAAAGACATTGACAAAAAACAGTTACCGACCAATAAAGGGTTTCTAGTTATCTGGTAATGCCGGTACAAATTATTATTATTTTTTTTGACAATTGTGCAAAAAGATGCAAAGTCGTCTAGCACTGAGAGCAGTTTGAATGACTAATCTCGCAATAGTCCGGTGAAATGACCATTGTGCAAAGCGAGTGCAATAATCTGGGACAATGTTGATTGTGCAAATGTTGCAGATACTCCTCAGTCAGTGTGCAAATGGTGCAGATGGTGCAGATGCTACTCTGCCATGAGTGGCCAGTATTGGTCAACAACAGATATGCAAATAGTGCAGCGTGGTGAGACTACTACAGTGAGTGCACGAGTAATATATAATTGCCCCGACAGAAATGTGACAACAAACTCAGACAAAAAAATTGGCAGCATGTTGCAATGGAATTGTAGGTTAGCTGTTTAAGAAGTTGATTGCAAGAGGGAAGAAGCTGTTGGAATGTCTGCTCGTTCTAGTTTGCATTGATCGGTAGCGCCTACCTGAGGGAAGGAGCCGGAAGAGCCGGTGACCGGGACGTGGGGGGTCCGAGAGGATTTTGCACGCTCTTGTCTTAGTTCTGGCAGCGTGCAAGTCCTCAATGGTGGGTAGGGGGGTACCGACAATCCTTTCAGCAGTTTTGATTGTCCGTTGGAGTCGGAGCTTGTCCTTTTTTGTAGCAGCACCAAACCAGACTGTGATGGAAGAACACAGGACTGATTCGATGACCGCTGTGAAGACAGCTATGACAGATCAAGTCATTTATATTCCTTTAATCTTTTAACAATGGCTGGCAAGGGAACATTATGGTTCAACAAAGTTCACAATGTCATCAAAGCAACATCCATCCATTTTCTATTGAGCTTGTCATCAATAGGATCACGGGTGAGTTGGAGCCTATCCCAGTTGACTTTAGGCGAAAGGCGATCACAGGCCAGCATTTATATTTCACGTAATTCGCTAGTTTCAAGGCAAATTTAGCTTCATTTTGATCAATCAGACTCAATTCATCTGTTCAAAACATTACATTCATAATCCTAGGTTGTCGATAATTGTTTCATTAAAACAAACGGACGGCGATCGGCTATCCTCTTCTCTGCGTTGTGTCGATTGTCTCTTAATACAAAAAGAATGGCGGCTGCGTGGTCTAATGTGGAAGAACATGTTTTGTAGGACAGTTCTGGCGGCAAATGTAGATACTTGTAATAAACATGGAGTTATAATACATGTTTTTATTGGTTGTTTGACTGCCATACTTTTAAGAGTACATGCAGGAGAACATCAATGTTGTAACTCAAAATCATGGAAAAGTGGAGCTATGGGACTTTCATTGGATAGGGACAAGATGTAGCCTCCAGTAAACCACCCCTGAAACGCATCTTTTTAAGGTTGTCTTCATATTTTCCACAAGATGCCACCAAAACACCCTGCTCCTCCTAAGGAGCCATGTTAGTGGAGGTGTTGCTAGTGTTGTCTTGACAATGAACAGTAGCATGATGGAAGATACCAGTCGAGCTCCGAGGTGGGGTAGAAAGTTGCAAAATGTCTTCACGTGAAATCGTTCCGTGGCGCAAAAATGGTTGGGGAGTCTGGGACCGTTGTACTGTTCAGGGTGTACCCTGCCTCCTTCCCGATGATAGCTGGGATAGCCTCCAGCACGCCCGCGACCCTAGTGAGGAGAAGCGGCTCAGAAAATGGATGGATGGATGGATGGATGGATGGATAGACTTCGACTCAACTTTCATCAAAATAGCGTCAACTTCCAAAAAATCTTTTGTCGTTCAACACCAAGTCAATGCCAACCATGTCTTTCTTGTATTCAGGAGTTCAGGGTCTCTTGGTATGACACACATACACCTGAGTGTGCACACAATTAAGACAACGGCTCCCCTGCACCAGCTTGCGTGGTGTGAGTGAAAGCAACACCAGAAACACCCACAAACTGCCACTTTGTGACGCATTCTGTAAAAGGCCGTTGTTCCGTCACCTCTGTTTTTGTTAGCATCCCACAGGAGCTCAAGCTTCTTCTTCCTTTCACTTTTGTATCGCCCTTGTCATGACATAAAAAGGTACATGATAAATAGGAGCTGTGCCACGGTCATATCTGTTATGTTTTTTTTTTTTGTTTTTTTTTTCATTTCTCAAACTATTCCAGCACAAGGATGGGGGATTCTCTGTCACAGTGGACACAATATACACATGGATGATTGATATTTTTTCAGCTAAAAGGATCTGTGTGGCGCTGAATACAGAACATTATATTATGATGCTCCTCGTGTCTGTTTGCCGATACGACCTTGCCTGTCAGAGACTCCTAAGTGGCATAATTGCTGGTACAACCTTCAGGAGGTTGCGCATGCTTGTCCCCCATTAGATTGAAGCGGCTCTGGACAGTTCGCATTAATGGTAGGCTACATTCCTTCCTTTCTGATGCCGCCATTTCTCTTCTTTATGAGATGTGTCACATTCATTCCCCCTTGCTTGCCTGCAGCAAGTGAAGTCCTGTGAAACTAGCCATCAATGTTTACCTCTCAGGACGTAGGACAGATGGGTTTTCGTTTACTACAAGTCGACAAGGTTATGATTTTAGCGCTGCTTGTTAGTTTGCATGATTATGCAACCACGACTCCATATCCAGAGGGGTAAGACATGGACCAAGGAGGACGTTTTCCACAGATCCAGAGGGATGTGATGGATTTGCCAGCACATCTTTCATTTTCTATCCAAACTAGTGAGAATAATAATCTTGTAAATAACTCTGGCCACCCAGTTCCTCATCCGCTACAAACTCATCTTACTAATCATTCAATATTTCCATCCTCAGTGACCTCTTTACCCCATTGACAGGTGACATCCTTAACCAATGGTCTGGTCAGGATGGGTATTGAGTCACAGGTATCGAGTCACAGTCACGGTCACGGTCAAACTGTGATCCTGCAGTGTTGCTGCCTCCACCATTTGGAACGCTCTCTTTTCTGAAATATACAACAATGGTATTTAGTGCAGTTTTGTTGTCTTTGTAGTTCCTTCTGCTTTTGTATAGTGTTTCATTATCGGGAATGAATAATGCATGAATCTTAATGACAGAATGAAGGGAGCTGCTAGAAGTAGGTGTAATATTTAGCGTTTCACACAGAGACACCCCAAAATTTTGTTGAATCCCCCCCCAAAAAAGTACGGAAGAGTTTTTAACTCATACGGGGTATACACATGAATATAAAACAATCAAATATAAAAGAGAAAGATAACGGTAACTGAGCATGTCTTCTCGCTCGTAACTTTGTAATGTCGTATGTGGGCACCGTCCTAAATCATGGACCCACTGTATAAGTGTAATTAATGGCCTGACAAATTCATAACAGTGACTTGGATCAACCACAAGACAAATGCAAATTACGGTGGATGGCATCACTGCTGTGGTACCTATCAAGAAAAGGTAGAGGCAACACAAAGACACGATGGCTCACTGACCGGTCTAATAGTTGCTGCAGTAATCCGTCCCACTTCTGTGAACAGGCCTCCATCTGTCACTGGAAAGCTGCAGCGTTCCCTCCAGGTGGGAGTGTAGTGTAGCAGGGCAAAGGATGCCCTCCTCTGCAGTCCCCAAAGTGTTCAAACCCATGCCAGGTAGCAGGATCGCACACCGACCTAATGTATTCACTCTAATTAAACTGTGCCAAGCACCACAAGTGCCCAGCCTCTAAAGTAGAAAGACCAACTGTTTGTATCAGAGGATGGCAACACTGTATTCCGACCCCCCGGTACCATCTGGATCACCTGGAACTGAGGGGCACCACAGAGTGGCTGAATTTTTCTTCTTAATTAGATGGTAGGCGCTGGCAGGAAATGAGGGGGAAAAGCTGAAGGATCACATTGAGTAAAGCATTTCAACATCCTGAATCCCTAGATAGCAATCACATCTGTTACCACCATTTCCACCTTGTGAATTTGAATTTTTCAAGGAAAAAGTTTGCTTTTACAAGCCGGGAAGGGAAAGGATACCCCACCACCACCAATAAATGATCCAATTAAGCCATGATTCAGTCAAACAGGTTTAGGATGTTTGGCTTTCGATGGACATCTGAGCCATGGTAGGAATATATTCTGACATAAAACGAAGCCAATGTTTAACGCGTTATCTTCTTCTTGTTGATTTTGTCGTCAAGGAGGATGCGTTTCCTGGCAGCAGCTAAAACAATAAATGTGACCGCACCAGTGAGTGATTGAGAATGTTTGCTGATAGCAGTTACACAAAAGTCCTTATATTTAAGTGTTAAGGAAGTTTAGAATTGTGACTGTTTGCGTAGGTATCCATTTGGGTAATTATATAGTATCTCCCATTTTGTTTCTCAGTGAAACTAAATAATCACACAATGTTTCTAAATGAGTTTTTTTGCCAGTGCAATATTCAATACTTGTTGTTACATTAAGTCTACTTGGATATAGATGTCTACTTTGGATTTCCTAGGGGAATTACTACTTAATAAACGATTTAATTGAATTTACTATAATATAAATACATATTTATTTTATTTCTGAAACTATATTATTGTAGTTGTTATTATTTTGCAAATATGTACGAGCATTTCTGAGCTTAGAAAAAATGCTAAAAATGTAACTTTTCAGAGAGAATTACTTTGTCATGTTTCACATGGTCATTCATAATTTGTTTTTTTTCCCCTATATTTTAATTACAATGTGCCAGTAGACGAGTGGTTAGCACAACTGCCTCACAGTTCTGGGCACCGGGGTTCAAATCACGGCCCCGCCTGTGTGGAGTTTGCATGTTCTCCCCGTGCCTGCGTGGGTTTTCTCCGGGCACTCCGCATTTGTCTTCCTAATCTTCCTCCCACATCCCAAAAACATGCATGATAGGTTGATTGATGACTCTAAATTGCCCGTAGGTGTGAATGTGAGTGCGAATGGTCGTTTGTTTATATGTGCCATGCGATTGGCTGGCTGACTGGCTGGCAGTTCAGGGTGTACCCCGCCTCTCGCCCGAAGATAGCTGGGATAGGCTCCAGCGCGCCTGTGACCCTTGTGAGGATAAGCGGTAAAGAAAATGGATGGATGGATGGATAATTACACTGTTTTCATAATCAAAGATTTTTGTCTTTCTTCACGTTTTACAGCTCATTATTTCCTACTCATTATTCTGTACTTGCCATATACACACTGCTCTGACTTGGATATCCCGTTGACATGCCTGCATGCACTGTCTTGCCACATTATCGAGGCTGACCCACAAGCTCTTCCCTGCCAATTTGCATAAATCACAGTCTACATCTGACAGTTACTAGGCAGCCGTGGCAAGAGATGCCCTGAGCCTGTGCAGAAACAAGGCCACCAACTCAGAAAAAAGGGAAGCTCGCATGACAGAGTGACAAATGTGAGCGGCTCTCTGCTTTGGCTCCTCATGTGGTAACAGAGTGCGTGTGTGTGTGCGTACGTGTGCGTACGTGTGTGTGTCTGCGTACGTGTGCATATCAGACATGCAAACACCAAAGGCATGAAAATGGTGACAAAAAAAAAAAAACATTGTAGGGAGGGTCTGGGGGGATCCCTCGGGCCCCCGCAGCTAATTTTTTTGATTTTAACATAAATTAAGCAATCTGGAAGACTCTGAAGAGTACAATAAGGTAAAATAAAAACATTTTCTTCATGCAGGAAAACATTTATTTACACCGCTCAAGTACATGTTGATGTAGAAATTGAACATTAAAATTAAATTTGCCTCATTTTTTTGCTTTTTTTGTTCTGGCCTCCGACTTGAGCCAGACCCATCTCCACCTGCATCCGGTGCCTGGTTCAAGCTGTGCCACATGAATAGCATCCTCCTCTTTAAGCACTCTCATTCTGGAAAATACTTGACAACAATCATTGTCTGTTTCAAAAAAAATTTCACTATACCAACTTCAAAGTCTAATCCCAAATGCATCCACTTCTGTCCTGAGTCTAGCCTCCACTACTCTTTCCCATAACTTCATTGTGTGGCTCATCAACTTTATTCCTCTATAGTACCCACAGGTCTGCACATCACCCTTGTTCTTAAAAATGGGCACCAACACGCTTTTCCTCCATTCCTCAGGCATCTTGTCATGTGCTAGAATTCTATTGAACAAGCTGGTCAAAAACTCCACAGCCACCTCTCCTAGATGCTTCCATACCTCCACAGGAATGTCATCAGGACCGACTGCCTTTCCATTTTTCATACTCTTTAATGCCTTTCTAACTTCCCCCTTACTAATCATTGGCACTTCCTGGTCCACCACACTTGCCTCTTCTACTCTCCCTTCTCTCTCATTTTCCTCATTCATCAACTCCTCAAAGTATTCTTTCCATCATCTAGCACACTACTGGCACCAGTCAACATATTGCCATCTCTATCCTTAATCACCCTAACCTGCTGCACATCCTTCTCATCTCTATCCCTGTCTGGCCAACCTGCATAGATCCTATTGTCCTTCTTTAGTGTCCAACCTGCCATACATGTCATCATATGCCTCTTGTTTGGCCTTTGCCCCCTCTACCTTTGCCCTGTGTCGCATCTCAATGTATTCCTTTCGCCTCTCCTCGGTCCTCTCAGTGTCCCACTTCTTCTTTGCTAACCTTTTTCCTTGTATGATTTCCTGTACTGTGAGGTTCCACCACCAAGTCTCCTTCTCTCCTTTCCTGCCAGAATATATACCAAGTACTCTCCTGCCTGCTTCTCTGATCACCTTGCCTGTAGTGTTCCAGTCTTCTGGAAGCTCCTCCTGTCCACCGAGAGCCTGTCTCACCTCTTCCCGAAAAGCACTCGTCCTGTCTCACCTTCCATCACACGTTTCTCTGCTCTGCATTTGTCTTCCTAATCTTCCTCCCCACCACCAGAGTCATCTTACACACCACCATCCTATGCTGTCTAGCCACACTCTCCCCTACGACAACCTTACAGTCGGTAACCTCCTTCAGATTACATTGTCTGCACAAGATGTAATCCACCTGCGTGCTTCTACCTCCGCTCTTGTAGGTCACCCTATGTTTCTGCCTCTTCTGGAAAAAAGTGTTCACTACAGCCATTTGCATCCTTTTTGCAAAGTCTACCACCATCTGTCCCTCCAAGTTCCTTTCCTGGATGCCGTACTTACCCATCACTTCTTCATCACCCCTATTTCCTTCACCAACATGTCCATTACAATCTGCACCAATCACGACTCTCTCTCTGTCTGGGATGCTCAGAACTACTTCGTCTAGCTCCTTCCAGAATTTCTCTTTCACCTCTAGGTCACATCCTACCTGTGGGGCATAGCCGCTAATCACATTATACATAACACCCCAATTTCAAGTTTCAGCCTCATCACTCGATCTGATACTTTTTTCACCACCAAGACATTCTTAGCCAACTCTTCTTTTAAAATAACGCCGACTCCATTTCTCTTCCCATCTACACCATGGTAAAATAATTTAAACCCTGCCCCTAAACTTCTAGCCTTACTGCCTTTCCACCTCGTCTCCTGGACAAACACTATATCAACCTTTCTCCTAATCATCATCTCAACCAACTCCCGAGATTTTCCTGTCATAGTACCAACATTCAAAGTCCCCACATTCAGTTCTAGGCTTTTGCTTTCCTCTTCTCTTTCTGCCAAAGAACCCGCTTTCCACCTCTTCTTCTTCTTCTTCGACTTAGACTTCGACTCATGGTAGCTGAATTTCCAACGGCACCCTGCAGGTTGACGGCGCCTGTGGCGGATGTTGTTAACCTGGGCCACGACCGATCCGGTATGGAATTCTTTGGATGAACGCTCATATTTGTTTGGTAAAGTTTTAAGCCGGATGCCCTTCCTGACGCAACCCTCTGCATTTATCCGGGCTTGGGACCGGCCTACAGTTTGCATTGGCTTGTGCCCCCCATAGGGCTGCATTAAACCTACACAATGTCTGTCATTTCTCTAACTACAGAGAGGGGGCTAATATGTGGTGACAGAAAAATGACATTAAATGACTGGAGATGTGGAATGGGGAGTCATCAACTCATTATGACATCATCAATGTGGAATATCATCAAAATTGGGTAATCCCTGAACCAACCATAAAAGCAAATTTGGGTTGATCATAAACAGGATGTTGCACACAAACAAATAAACCCACATCAATGAACATGGATATGCTGCATAGGACTGTGCAAAAAGTCAAACTGTGTTGTTTAAATTGCAGACAGAGTAGTCATTTGACATAATAGTAAATAGTATGGTGTCTTTGCTTACTATTAAATCTATGAAGCCACATTCATATGCATGTATATGCATGCATGCGAATCAACCAGCTCGTGATTTATTTATTTTTTGCCAGCCCCTGCTCGCACTCATGCTGTTTTGCGGACAGAAGGTGCCTGAGCTCTTGTGTCACGCTGCGATAATAAAATTTACCCACCACTGACACTGCAGCTGTATGTACATCACCCTGTGCATTGTTTTGGTGGCACCAGACGCACACAAATGTGTACACACAGCTGTGATATAGAGGAGGCGCACATAGTCCAACATTCCAACGGCAAGCAAAAGATTAGTCATCGCCTTGAAATGACAGCTCACTCAGGATTCAGGTGGAAACTTTCAGTTGTGGTCTGACAAAATTCCCCCACGCTTTCAAACAAAATGTTTGCCCTGTTTTTCGCAAGCCTCATGCATCAGTGGGTTTGTGAAAAACACCGTCTTGGGACAATATTAGAAAGGATGCCTGAGGGCGGTTCTTTGAAGCTAAACGCCACGGCCAGGCGGCCCCGTCAATGGCGTGCTACACTCGCTAACTCCATGATGATGATGCTGATGCTGGTCTTCAGCCAGGCTGCAGGGAACGCAAAGCAGCTCTTTCCCGCTTCCATTTCCAGTCAGAAGTGATGTTAAATCTTAATATCGTGGTCGCGGGCTTCAACAGCAGGGCCAAGGAAAATCTAACAATCATTTGCTTAACAGAGCGTGGAACATTTGGCATGCAGCAACTCAAGTAGCTCATAATGCACTCATTTCAAATTAATATAACCTAAGACACAGGGTAGCTGGTGTAACCCTTTAGAGTTAAGTTATATCACTGGTGTTGTGTTTAAAAAAATAATAATAATAAATTAACCAAGCACCAATCACTTGAGTACATACCAGGAAAACTACAAGAGGTAGTCAAGTTTACGGTGGATTTTTAGTAGGATGGAGGATAATTTTCAGAAGGATGTGACTACTGAGCTTGGAGTGTTACAGACCGTCATAAGCAGGTAGCAACAGAGATACAGAGAGACTGGAAGAGTCACAGAAAGGCATAGAGAAACGAATTTCATTTTCGGATTAAGCGATGCAAAATTGTCCTATTGTCCTATATAGTTGAAAAAGACAATTTACCAAAAATAAATAAATAAAATTGAATCCCAGTGTTACCGTTCGCGTCTAAGCACTGAAATGCTTAGACCCTGCTGGATGCGCAGATACACAACTTATTTACATTCAAAACAGCAATGGTGTAACACTACAGGGATACTTTTGATAACATTGATGACGTCGCGGATCCCATTGTTATTGTTGTTGGTTATTTGTCTGTGAAACTTTTCGAGGATATGAAAAATCACTTCCGTTGTCGAAATGTACCCATAGTTCATGTAATCATTATAAAACGGTTATTTTTCCTGAACATCTTACCTCAACACTGCCACTTATTTCTAGGATGAATTCTAAGGCATATTTATTTGTCAAAAAATAGATTGTCGTACATTAGTGACGCTGACTACCTGACACTTAATTGTGGCAAGTTGGGGCAGCGGCGTCTGCTACACCACACAGCAGAGAAACGACAAGGAGAGGCAGCAGGGGCACATGATAGAAATCACTCCAAAATGCATTATGCAGATTACGGGACCATAAATAAACATATTAAGTTCAGGACTAAATTGATACTCTGTTTTCAATATAAATATATTCATCAATCAATCCCTTTTCTGTACTGCTTATCCTGTTCAGGGTCGCAGGAAGCTAGAGCCTATCTCAGCTGACTTTGGGCGAGAGGACTGGTCAATGACAAGGCGCATATAAGTACAGAAAACCACGCACACTAACATTTACATATTACTGAGTGGGACTCGAACCCCTGCGATTGGCTGGCGACTAGTTCAGGGTGTAGACCGCCTCTCGGCCGAAGATGGCTGGGATAGGCTCCGGCACGCCCGCGACCCTGGTGAGGATAAAGCGGTACAGAAGATGGATGGAACTGAACCCAGGCTGTATGCACAAAAGCCAGGCAAATGAACCATTCAACTGTCAGTGATTTTTGACGTCATTCAAACTTTTTTTTCCAAACAATGCGGAATTTGCAAATGGCCACTAAGAAGCACAGTGGTACCTTGACTGATGAGTTTCATTTGTTCTCTGACCATACTACTCATCATTCAAATCAACTTTCCCAATTGAAATGAATGGCAATGACATTTAATCATTCCAGCACCCCCCAACAGGCATGGAATCACACACATGCTACAGATGCCATTAGTTATTACCTTGGTGTTTTATTTCAGGACACTGACGGAAGTTCTTCAATTAATTGCGCCTCGTAATGGACGATAATTGGAGTTGTATGAAGACTAACAGCGCTCCGTTGAGGCACGTATCGCTCACAAATACTTCAAAATGTGACATTTTTTTCAACTGTTATTACTGCTGTGTATTTGCAGCTATCACTCAACTAATTAAAGAATTTTTCCCTGGCAACTTTCCTGGACTGTTTTCTTCCTGATATCCATATTTCATAAGCACTTCTCACCATTACCGCCCGCCTCCTCATCCTCCCCCTAGCCAAGCTCTTTTTCGTGCCAGTGCAGTTGAGTGCACAACAGGGAGCAGCTTATATTCTCTGCTCTTCTTAATTATTAAAGCCATCCTCAACACGTAGTGGCCTAATCCATCCACACAACTTGAGACAGTGAGTGAAAAGTCTGAGGAATGGTTTGTTTGTACTTATCCACTTTCACCAGACGTTGTAGCGGACAACCACTCGAGTGAGGTATTTATTTGTACAATTCAGTTTTATATTACTCATTGTATATTAAAATACATCATTAAATTACATTAATTTACCTTTATGGTCATTCCACGTGTCAAAAGTACAAGGCAACAAAATGTAGATTGCATATGAACAGAAATCAAGAAATAAAACTAAAAAGGATACAGTATACAGTACAGTATGTACAGCATGTAAGGCATGAGATGGTACGTAAATATATGTTAACATTACTGTCTATTTGACAATTAAGTGTTCTGTGAACGTGTTCTGTACTGCACTCAAATTTGTTATACATGATACAATTACCAATATAAAGACATGCTATTCTTTCGTTGTTGTTGTTTTTTTTTTTTTTTAATTGAACAATTCTTTTAAACAAAGAGGCTTCAAGCTGTTTATTCCCATTCCTAGTGGGACTTTACTCTCAAAGTAAACATAAAACAAAGATAATTACAAATCATGCATTTAAAACAACCACATACTGTAGCTTTGCCTTAATGAAGTCAGTTTAGCTTGATGCTAAGAAACGATGCAAAGCGCTATACACGGGCTAAGTACAATCATTTTGAGTGGTATTTCCATTATTAAAAAAGAGGTGCAACGATGAATCGATCAATCAACAACTAATCGATTATCATATTAATCAATAATGATTCTTGATAATCAATTAATTGGTTAGAGACCATGTTAAACTTAAAATTGACCAAATCCTTGTAATTTCAGCTTCTCAACAGTAAATATTAATAATTATATTCATCATAATAATAAAATAGATGAAAAATATCTTTCTGTTTAATCAAAATAAGACATTTGCGAACATCTTCTTTAACTTTGGAAAACAATTATTAAAATGTCCGCCTATTTTCTGACATGTTACAGACCAAACTGGTAACTGAATCATAATCAATTTATGTTTCTGCACTTTCAATTTGCAATAATGTCCTGTTTTTAAATAACATGATGGAAATTAAAAATAAAAATAATAATAATAATGTGATTCATTGATTCATTGATTAATATATTAATAGATAATTAAAATAATCATGAGTTGCAACCTTAAAAAACACATTACAATAAATATTCTTTTTGAAGGGGAGGCTGGAACAGAAGTGGAAGTGTTTTGAGTTATGAGCATGATCACGGACCGAATTGAATTCGTATCTCAAGGCCCCACTGAATTTAAGACGGTGGTCTTACATTATATGATAAGTTGGAATTGGCAGGATTTAGATTTTCTAAAAAATTGTACATTGTTATTTTATAGTTGCCTGAAATAGATCCAACCCCAAATGTCAAAATGCAAACATTGACTTCATTGGTGGCACTAGGACCCATCCATCCATCTTCTACACCGCATATGCTGGACTGGTCTCCAGTCACTCACGGGGAACATATGGAGACAGGCAAACATTCACACCGTCACTGAGTGACGCTGAACCCACGCTGCCCGCACGGAAGTCAGGCGATTGAACCACTTCACTACTTAGTGACCTCCTGATGCTTCAAATAATTCAAATTCTGATTTTTAACAAGAAACAAACATCCATCCATCCATCCATTTTCAACACCGCTTATCCTGGTTAGGGTCGCGGGGCGCTGGAGCCTATCCCAGCTGACTTCAGGCGAAAGGTGGACTACACTCTATGTAGTACATATTACATTTAATATTTACTACATGGCACAAATGTGGAAAAAATTCTGACTCTTATTCACATTTGCATTTAAATATCTTACTATTACATGTGCCGAAAATGCAATACTATTTAAAAATCATATTAACATGTATGCTGTTTACAAATGCCCTGATGTAAATTTACTGAACGTGTCAAAATCATTAAGTCAGTAGTGCAGGCACTTGAAGGGGTGGGGGTAACTCTGCCTGATGGGGTCCTCAGCATGGCCTCTGACTTTGGTAAGGTCAGAGCCTATTGATTTTGTACAGCGCTCAATGAGACAGCAGGCAGCGCGGTGCAAATATGCCACTCCAGAGCCAGGCTTCGGCTTTGTTCCGCTGCATATTCATTACATGGAGGTGGAGGTGGAAAAAGCAGGATTTCTATATGACTGGCTTTCCATCGAGCATTGTCGCCCTCATACAAGCACTCACCTTGAATAAAGGAGCAGCTCAGCGCATCCATTGCGGCATCACAGTGACGCACGCGCGGGGTGCTCCGGCCTTGGTGTGATCTGCAAGTGGGAGGGAAAGTAGAGTAGGGAGTCTTTAATGTGCATGTACTATACAACATATCCTTTTAATCAGAAGCCCCCCACCCACCCGGCGGCAGTTTGGGATGAGAGTGACAGCGAGCCAGCACAAAGCTAATTCCGCCCTAGTCATATCTGATCGTCTCTTAGCTGGCAAACGAGCGGCAGTAATGACGCTCGCCCGATGGCCCGTTGCACATTTGCGGGGCTAATGTTTGATTGAAATCAATCTGTGTTAAAATGCTGGTTGGGGTTTAGTGAGGGGCTTTGGCTCTGGAGATACTAGTTTTGTCCAGCGGATGTTTAAATGGAAGGACATCTCTTTGGGACTGTAAATGTGAGTCTCCTTGTCATCTGATGTCCAAAAAATAATATTTTGGTTTGATGTCCTACATAACAATATTTAACATCATGTGACATTGTGCATGCAGATTGCGTTCTATTTCCTCACATAGTGGCTAGGGGGCGTTAATTTACATGAGCTGCAGAAAATACAAGGTATTTATAGTATTAGCTGTATGGCCATAATTTTACAAATGCATTTTACAATAACATTATATACTAGCATATTTTTAAATCAAGCATCAGATATTGGCAGGGGGAGTATATTTACTCAACTGCAAAAAAGTACTATGCATTTCTTAGCGGTATTAATTTGAATCAAACATCAAATATTACCTTGGGGGACTTTATTTACTCAACTGTAGAAAGTACAACAGATTTATTAGGGTAAGGCCTTTATTGTATAGAAGCATTTTATAATAATGATATTGAATAAAAGCATTTTTTTTTTTTAATATCAATCATTATGTGGCGTCCATAAGTGTTTTTTTTTTTTTTTACTCAAGTGCAGAAAGTAGCAGGTATTTAATAGGGGGAAAGCCTATATTGTACAACGTATTTAATATGTTTAATCATTAATTCGAGAAATACTGATACTTAATGTCACTGATGGTATAGTGGTACACTTGCCTGACTTTGGTGCAGGTAGTGTGTTATTATTTATTCAGTTTTGTATTACAACCTCAGTCACCCACCGAAGGGTAGACTGTCTCATTATTTCAGATCCTTTGTCATTAAACTTCACTGTTAACGTCAGCTTTACAGATGCCAGGTCTGCTCTACAAGTGGTGAGTGTTGTGATAGAGATGTCTACTGTGTCACATGGTCACATCAGATGTCATAGTCGAGGTAATTAGAGCAGCCCATCTAGTGGGTGGGGATGAATTGTGGTCCACAACAGCCCTTATTTATTAGGGGAAACTGAATGCATCTGAGTTTGAGACAAAACACCAAGGGGGTCACTAGGTTTTATGGATAGGGGGTGTTTAGCCCTCAGGAGATGCACAGAATTTGATCGAATGTAGCGCACGAGCACATTTTACAAACAGCTAACAAAGACTGACAAATTGCTTTTTTACAGTTTTGTATTTATTTTAAAACAGTACAACACTGGTTAAAAGTTCAAAGTCGCCATTAGATTAGTTATTTCAGTCTGTTTTTAATACAGAACACAAACACAAAATTAGTACTATTATCCACTGATGACAACTATACAGTGAATGAGCTCAACTCCTGTTTCTTGGTATGAATACATCCATAAGGTTCATTCTAACCTCTGTCATCTCTATGTAAACAGCCAGGAACTTCACAATACAGGACTGAGTAAACGAACAAAGGTTGGACAAAGTTTTTCTAGAAAGTTAAGTCTTCATCTTCATCACTGCTGTTACTGTGAGTCACAATTAGTTAGCTCTGGCCCCCAGCTAACAGCAGATAGTCCCGTGGTACTACTGACTAGCTTGTTAATTTCAGTGGACCCCCCACATACTTGCGTCACCCACTGTTTCGCGTATCTGTGGCTTTTTTTCTTGATTTTTTATTTTTTTGGTCTAAATTTTGTCCGGTAAAAATATGTGGGTTACCAAAAAAAAAAAAACAAGTTTTTTAAACAATCACATCATTTAGGAGGGCTTAAGAACATTTTAGGGGGTCTGAAGCCATCCTAAAATAGGCCTAACGACACCACTACTAAACGCATTAAAATACTCATATTTTAAATCGTCTTACAATATTCTCATTAACAAATTACACGAGAAAAAGACCAAATCATGCTGACATTATTCTCTAGTGTTGCTTTTTAACATTTATCTGCATACAGCGGTGGAGGAAGAGTCAATCTGACGTGAAAGGCATGTAAAATGGAGTATTTATGCAATATTATAATACTGCTTGATTGAAGAAAAGCTTGAAACATAAAACATTTCTTGATTTCTAGATTACAACATTAGCTAGTAATGAGATAATCACTCAAACCATCTACAGTGCAGTATTACATTTTCACTATTTAAGTGTGAGATTGGCCAGTAAATGATGAGTTCCACACTCAAACAGGAAGCATCGGTTATTCACACTAATTTGGCTTTCATCCTGCTATATGGACTTAACATGAAAGCGTCCAACACCAACATAAATTATACATCTCACCAGCGCCGGACGATATTTTTCGGATTCTAAGCGGAAATATGAGCAAATCTTCCTTTTTATTCACACCAGTCGTGTTTAATGAATCACTGGGAGATTGCTCTCTCTGCTGCCATTAATCACAGCTTCTCTGCTGCTGATTGAAGAGGCTAATATGAACAGGAATACCAATGAGCGCAGGGGGGGGGGAGAATGTGCACACTCACTCAAAAATGGCAGAATAACTCAAGTGTCGGATTTGCGGCGAGCAAGCCAAACCTGATCTCGTCCCGTCTTTTTTTCACGACGAATAAAGTTAATCACAATTTGGTCGGCATGGTCTGTGATAGGCAGACTCCATCAAACTGCCGTGCTCCCACACAAGGGGCAATTTGGTGTCAGGCTGCAATTGAAATAGAATGTAAATGAGTCATGATGATACTTTTGGAAGTGGCATCATGCAAAGTCAAATCCAAAATAAGAATTTGCTCGACTGATTGAAGAAACATGGGTAGGACTCTTCACTGAAGGGGGCATTTTGTTCATGAAATTGAATCGGTTCAAGAGTCTTCGTGGCTTGGCAATATCCTTTTTTTTTTTTTTTTTTTTTTTTTACTTAAAGAGAACATTAGAAAATGAAACTGTGCTCATTGAAAATCTAATTTATTCCAGTTGCTAATAGTTTGGAATGCAGTCTCATTCCAATATTAAGCGTACAAAAGATATGATTGGGAAACTTGAATCCTTCCGGAGCGAAAGCATTAACAACCTTGTCTGTATGTTCATAGAATATAATATTTTTAACCTGGTAGCACAGTAGACATGCTTTGTCCTCCTTTCCAAACATGCATTTTAGGTTCACTGAAGACACTGAAGTTGCCCATAGGTGTGAATGTGACTGGTTTGTTTATCTCCATGTGCCCGGTGAGTGGCTGATGACCAGTCCAGGGTACCACCTCTCACCCAAAGTCAGTTGGTGACCCTAATATGAAGGATAGAAAACAGATGACTGGGAGGAAAAAAGTCAGAACATTTGTTTTAATATTATTTTGATGCACAATGTATCCAAACTTCTGCCCATGTTTATTATTGTGTGTCTTGAGTTTGCAGTGGTGTAAAATTGCTGAATTAGGTAACCAAAATATGATAAACAATCAAAATTGAGTATCATTGCTTTTGTACATCCAT
The DNA here is from genome assembly GCF_024500385.1 of Phyllopteryx taeniolatus. Classification (NCBI taxonomy): domain Eukaryota; kingdom Metazoa; phylum Chordata; class Actinopteri; order Syngnathiformes; family Syngnathidae; genus Phyllopteryx; species Phyllopteryx taeniolatus. Next base: position 18,560,830 of record NC_084512.1, read on the forward strand.
CTTCTGATACATCTCAGTTATGCTAGTGTACCTAATCAGTTGTCCACTGACTCATTTTTGGTTGTACAGGGTGCTACCATTAGCTTAGCAGTGTGGTTCGGGAAACACCATACTTCTCTGAAATAAAATCTATGAACACATTCTTTCATTTCATGTGAAAATACAACGTGAATAGGCAGCACTTACGTTTTAGCATCGTTAGCCAACAGGTGCCTAATGCGTCACATAGCGTCGAAACTTGATGACATACCATGGAGTGATACGTTGTACTTTTTAAAAATAAAATAAAAAAACAATGCATTTTTTTTTTCCCTCGTCAGGAAATCGAACGCCGTTGCGGCGGGCCTCGTCAGATTCTTTAGCTTAAAAACTCCCGAAACAGAATCCCGTTCGTTATTTTTGGTAGTCGCTCTGAACAACAACTGACGTACCGTAATACACTTTTTGTCCACCATATGGTGCTCTACGATCCCTGGCGCTATTTTTCTCGGCGCTGCTTTGTTTTCGCAAAAGGAGAAAGTACGTAAACAAGTGTTTATCTTACATACATTTTTTATATTTTTGAAATTTGGATCGGTGCTGTATATGTATAATATTTATTTGAAAGAATTAAAAAATTAGTAATCTATTATTTGTTGATGAAAGTTGCATCTTTTTTTGTAAGTACGTCAGTACATTTTATTTATATAGCACTTTTCACAGAGAGGACATTAAATAGTATATTTTTAATCAATCATCAAATATTGGCTGAAGGAATTTATTTACTCAACTGCAGAGAGTACCAGGGCATTTATTAGGGGGTAAGGGCTTTACTGTACGGTTGCGTTTTATATGTGTGTGTGTGTGTGTAGCACTTTTCACAGAAAGGACTCACAAAGTGCTTCACATTGTTAAAGTACAGTTATACATTTATAAAATGTAGAATCACAATATTTAAAAATGAAATCGAGTATTACTGGAATCCCTGCCTCAACATATTTTTTCTAAACTGCTTCTTAAAAATGTCCACTAAAGCGCAAAAGGAAGTACATTCTACAATTTGGTTTAATTAAAAAATGTAAATAAAAGATTTGTATGCTTAATACTGATTAAAACAAATGTTAACTCATTTACTGTGATCAAATGATTAAATTATTGTATCTGTGCCCACTATCTATTTAAAGGTTCCATATTTTGCTATTTAGACCTTCATAGAGTGACTCTCTAACATGGACTTAATTTAAAAGTATCAATTTCATTTAAAAAAAAAAAAAACACCTGTTTTGTCATACGAGTGTACAGAAAAGGCCACTGTGGACAGCTACTTCTGTTTGACCCAGTTTTGTACCTGCTTTGTCCATATGTGGCTAAGACCCCCCCCCCCCCCCCCCCAATCCCCTTTCCTGTGATTGGTTGCCTCCATGTAAAAGATCCACTTGTGAGAGCACACGCGTTTGTCATGTTGACAGCACTGGCTCGGGAGCTGAGAGGTAGGCGGAGATCTTCGCTAGTTACATAGATAAGCTTGAGAAATTCGAATGACCTGATTTCAGGCCTCTCGGCAGAAATATATCTGGATCTCAGAATTACGTGGAAGATTTTAATTCATATTTCACATGTTTACTGAGGCACCATAGAGACAAAATTACATCCCAAATACTAGAAAAAGTTGGTTTGGCAAAATACGGCAACTTTTTACTGTGGCTTAGCACACGCATCATTACATCATACTGTCACTGACATCTGCTGTCCTTTTTCATTTCAGAATCACAACCCCCCTTTCTCTATAACATCCCTTTCACAATGTTTTCCTCCATGCTAGCACTAATTCATTTCTGGGGAAAGCTGTTTTAGTGCAATCCATGATAAAAACCATGACATGCGTGCAGCATTTTTGCATGTGAGCCGTCTATGTTTGTCTACTTTAAGAAATGGCTCAAAAATGTCATGTAAACAAAGCAACATCAGGCCTCCTGATGCAAAAAAACTGAGAATTAGGATTCATGAAACACAGTTTGCCCTGTTGGAGGCATTTGATGCTGTATATGGGCACCTAGCAACCAGCAGATGGGAGTGAACGTCATGCAGTCTCTGCCAAAGCTGATGGGACACGACAGGACTGCAAAAGATCTTTTTTTATATATATATATATACAGCAGTGATGATGATTCCCCCGCTGAGGCCAACACAGGAGAGACGGGCATCTCATTAAGATGCATAGGATCCTTAAGCTCCAGCTCCTTGTAAAAACTCTTGGTGCGCCCACTTTAAATGCAGTAAGTAGCTGTCAAAGAAAAGCAGACAAAAAAGAAATGCAAAATAGCTGGAGCCTATCCCAGCTGACTTTGGGCAAGAGGCGGGGTACACCTTGAACTGGTCGCCAGTCAGTTGCAGGGTATACAGTATATAGAAAAGATGGCGCCAAAGCAATACTGTTCCATGAAACACGTTTTTGGCCAGTGCAAAAATTCCTCTAACATATGATAGATAAAGTAACTTGCTCATTGAGTCTTGGAACACGTCATGCATGATGTCAGTTTGACCTCTGGCATTTTGTGTGACTAAAGAAGTGTATTTTTCTTGAAAATGATGGCAGAGTTCCATTTTTTGAAATCCAACTTTAGGGACATTCACATTTAGATCTACCACTGTAAATACAAATCCTAGCATAGTCAGCCTTTGTCTGAAGGTCTTTTTTGAAATACATCTGCAAGGACGCGCTGGCAAAAGCGGAAGCGGTGAGTCATTGGTTGCCAGGTCACTTATCCACAATAACAACTCATGTGTGCACAGAGAGACGGGCCAATAAAAGTGCACTTGTTGTGGGGGTGTAAACACTTGTTCCGAGCAAAGAATGCTTTTGTCAACTCAAAACAGGAAGGAACATATTTAATGTAGGCCCTGAAGCAAGTCATGGAGCTTTATCAGGGCTTTATTTGGCACAGAGGAGGCTCTCTTGGGACACTCCTGATGCTGACACTGCAGCTACTGCATAGTACGGCGTAAAATTGCCTGTAAACTCAGGCAGCAAAGGCGGCGTGCACTTCATTTTCTTATATTCCTTATATTACGCTAAATTGGCTTTTTAATTTATTGTAAACAAATAGTTGCGTCTCTGGAGTGCCAGTCCACCCATCAACTGTGAAATTAAACAACCAAGTTAATCATTTCATTTGCCTATTTCTAAAACTGTCTGCAAGCGAAGCGTTCGGCATTTGTTTTGTAACATTGGGGCTAGTTTACTTATTAGCCACCCCCACAGCAAGTGTTTCTTCCCATGACTTAGAAACTCGGTTGGGTGAAGATCCAGAGCCACTTACTTACAGTATATACAGTAACTTAGAAACACTCACATCCGCTACAAATGTGACGCCCCTGCTGTCATGTCAAAGCCAAAAGCTAAGTAGAGCTGCATTGAGTTTTGTTGTTGTTGTTGTTGTTGAGTCATGTGCCCATTTGCCACTTACACACAATGTAGTGTATAACCTGCGGTCTCCATGAAGAAAAAAATCATTCTGTCTTTACAGCAGGTAGCTTTCATTCCACACTCTGCGCTTTGCTTCCACAAGCTCCTGCCCGTTCAATCCCCTAGTGCCACTAGCGTTCGTCATGGTAACAAAAGCCTTACTCATCATTGGTTCCCCAGTAAAGGGTGCATCACTTATTTTCATGAGACAGGACCGCCCCCCAAAACAGGCTAAGTTCTGGGTGGCTGTTTATTAAAAACAAACAGCTTCGACACAATTAAATAGAATGTAAACAATTAAACAGTTTTTGCCACACCTTTTGCTTCAATTCAATGGACATTGTGCTGCTCCTTCTGGTGTGTGTGTCTTGTCCAGCTGGGAGCAGAATAAAAAAACATTCAGACACACGAAGAAGACAGTCACCCCTGCTTAGTAAACTGACTATAAGTCGTTATTCACAGAAGATAAAGTTTGAGAGTAAACTTCAACTGGGAGTGGCAACAAACATTAAAGCCTCTGTCTTGAAGAATTGTTAACTAGCTGTCAAACTTCTGTTTGTTATGAAGTGAGTTAAGTTCACTGCCATTATACAGTGCTTGTATCTCAAATTTTTGCTTGCAAATCCAAGCAAAAAAATCAGCTGAACGACGGCTTGTGTCTAAGAAACTGCTAAGTCCGGTCACTCGTATTTTAAGGTAGCACTTTATCTCACCTTTAAAATGTGACTCATCAGCAAGACAGATGTTGCCGTATCAGTCCCTCATTGGCATAACTGGTATGTCATGGATTGGTGAGATGTACTTATATTTGTGTTTGTTGATATACCCATGCACAACATACACACAGTGAGGTGTATGAAGCAATGCCTCCATGAGGAAAAATGCTTCTATTGTCTTTATGGACGCTCAATATTATTCTTGTCTCTGGCATCTGCTGCGGCCTGTTTAAAATACCTAGCTCCACCCCTCGTTGTCATAGTAACAAAAGCTGGATTCACCATTGGCCCAGCAGTATATTATATAGGGTGGGATAAGGGAGGACTGATTTCAGCAAGACAAGAAATAAGATGTGGGAAGTCTTCTATGATTCTTGATCCTTTGGCTATTTAGATGGCAGCATGTCAGACATGTTATCAAGGCACTTGGGAGGTGTTTTAAATTGTTAAAAAATATGCATCATAAGTCTCCTTTTAAATGGATCACCCAACACTCCTAATTGTCTTTGTCCCTTTACACATACGTATTACATCAGTCACCCACTCGTTCTCTTTCAATAAAAACACAGGAGAGCAGACTCATTCCACTCGCCCACCCTGACAAACGAGGAAGAGGAGATAAGAATGATGAGTAAGAGACATGGTAAAACTAAAAAGAGAGCCAAAGACAGGGAAAGGCAAGGGACTCCTGGGACGAACTGCAAGGGCTGCGGCGAGAGGAGCTTAATTTCCCAGCACCATCTGTTACCAGTGCCTGGCTTTTGAAAGCTCCACTTGTGTCAAACCTCCCACAACCGCACACCAGCGGAGCCCCACTCACCCCCACTTCAGCTGAGATGAATGAATCCACCTGCCTCTTTTTTAGGTCATTATAAATTCTGTTTAGGAACAAATGGCAGGTAAATTGTGTTTTTTTCCCCCCTCTAATATATCCACTCTTTGCTTCATAATCAATGGGGGGATGTTGATAGTGTAACCTTGCCTTATGTGGTGCTGGCCTGCAAAATTATCTTTGATAAACAGTCTTTGTTTAATCTCAGCCGTCTGGCATCGATTGAAGACAAGCCCAGAGGGAGTAGCGGGTGTATATTTATACTGTACATACATGGGGCCTCCTTTCTACTGGGGGGAGTTGGGAACCCCCAACACTGAAGAGTCTCCAAGGAAGCGCCTTTCCTCATTTTCCAGCACATATGGGATTCCAAAACAGAACGTGTGGCCTACATTTAGGACCTGAGGAGAAGCATGATGTGTGTCAAAATAGCAGGGGCGAAATTTGGAATGTAGTCAAACGACTTTGGAAGGACACGCTTTGGACAAAAGTGTTGGGACACCCATGTGATGGTGTTAAGATGGAAAGTAAAGGCCAATTTGAGGTATCTCCCAATACGTTTGATCATGTGATAGAGAAAGATATATATATATATATATATATATATATATATATATATATACTGTGTGGGAAATCATTGCGATTTTCTGCTTAAGTTGTAAGTTTGCTCACTTTCTCTTGTTTTGATGGTTGGTTTATGCACAACTTGGCCAGAATTCAGGCTCCCACAGATTGGCCGGTGCAATACTGCGGATCTCAAGTCATGAATACTGTATATTGTGCTAAGAAAGGCATAACTACAGTTGTGCCCGCAAGGTTAAAAGTATTTGAGCCCATACAACAGTAGTTCTCGAAGTATGATACGAGTACCAGTAGTGGTATGCAGGCTTCCTCTTATTTTCTTTTAATTCAGTACAGTACATTTAAGTACAATTCAGTTGTATTTAACTTTTAAGTCCAATCCATTTGCATTTAAATATTTTAGGAATAAAACTTTAGGCAGGTTTTCAATATTTTTGAGCACTTGGACCTATTTCAATACTGCATTCTAATGTTGATCATTATGGCAGTACTTGGAGAGCCAAGTATGTTTTGAGGTGGTACTTGTTCAAAGTTTGAGAATTCTGCTACAAGTCAGCCAGAATTTTGGCTCCCGCAGTTTTGCTGGTGTCCAAATGGCTGTCAAATACTACTAATCACAATTTGTCATGTGTATAAAGCACTTTCATTTTTTAATACATTTTGACTGATATTTTGTGAAGAACGACACAAATTGGACTCAATTCCTTTGTGAAATTACAAATTCAGCAGGGGCTCAAATAATTATTTCCCTATCTGCATGCACACATATTAGAGCTATTGTAATTACTAATATTTCTTTATATTTCATGCCAACAACCTCCACAAGAGCAAATCTTCAGTGGCTTTGACAAGAAACCCTGAATGAGATGTCATAAAGCAGCGGGTGGGTGGCAGTGCGGACCCACAGCAGAGAGCCATTCGCTGGCATTTTCATAGCTTCCTTTTAACATTCTCTTGGGGTGTATTTCTATGCTAATTTACCAAGAAGGTCACGGTGCAGAGGCAGCAGTCTACTGTTCCAAATTGTGTTTAGAAATGAGAAAAGGTAAAGTGTGCACGTAAAAGGTTGAGCCTGATGGTGTATTTTTGCAAAGTATTCATCTGGGGTTTTGACTACATTAATTGGTGATTAGAAAATCAGTGGCGGAAATACTTGCGGGTGGTCAAGGGAGTCACCGTGTGGCCATGTAAGGTATTGCAGGTACTAGTGTAGCCATGATCGTTGTTAGAGGTGCTTGGTTTACGTCGGAGCTCTAATACGATGACGACGTAAACCAGTCATATCAACTACCTGTACGGAAACTATATACGGTGACAGTATGTAGTATTATATTTCATTTTACGTATAGATTGTACTATGAATATTGTTAAATACTGTTGATATAATAATACTGAAATAGAGATAAGGAGTAAAAAAGTTTATATGCTACTTCTTCCTACTCTTTCAAATTGAAATGTGGGAAACGTTTGTGTTGAATACTCTTTTACATGTTTTTAATTTCCTGGCATGTTAAATTTTTGTAAGTTAATGTATTACCTAAGTATTGTACCCGTTTATCCTTATACATGTTCACCCCCTCCCAAAATAGATAAATAAATAAAACTGTACGGTTGGGACACACCTTAGCTAATGTAGTAACAAAGCCATAATTACAGTAAATGTGAATTAAAAGCATTTCTAGGCCATAAATGTAATATCAAACAGAAAAGAGCAAATATGACGCTAGTTGAGTGTGCCTTCTTGTGCTATGTGACATTCTTGCATCAAGTTAGTTCATTGCATGCCGTTCATAACCTTGAACACTCAAACGTCGGTACCGTTGTAAACCAAGGACCCCCGTAGTACTATCGCTATGTGAGAGAACAGACAGGTTTTAGGTTAAGTCACTCAGGCAAACAGTATACAAGAAAACACGCCAAGCAAAATGATGTTTTCTCCAAACTTTTATTTGAGAACAATATACAAGAACATCTTGAGCATGAGGACCATCCCTGGCTGTCTGGGCTCACTAGGGGAAGGAAGAGAGGGAGAAAACAATTACTCCACATTTGACATGTATGTCATTTGTATTAGGCTATAGATTTGAGTTAAATTCCAAACTGAAACTAACACAGTATGATGTTTAAAAATAAAAACATTGCTACACCTGTAACAAGTGTTTCATTGCGGTGAGGAAAAAAAATAGGCTTTGCGTCAAAAACAAACTAAATACGCTTGTGCTCCATTTCATTAACTCGGGCACTAAAGCGTAGTAAGCAAGTCTGTTAACATGTAAGCTATCGTGAGTACGCTCCAATAGAGCAACAACAAAGGCCTGAGGAGAGAGGGAGAACCTATTACAGAGGTTTTAAAACAACACGAGTAGGGGAAACACGAGAATCTATTGGGGGGTAAGTGGGTGTGGCATGCGTGGCACAAGTCCAGTCTAGGACTTTTGGATGTGCAACACAGCGGCACTCCATGCTTGCATATTATACCTGGACACCTCATTTCTGCATAAGTATTCCGTGGGAGGCAAAGTCAGGAACAGAAGATGGAACAGAAACACGTTAACACATTGAAAGTTGAGGCAGAAAGTCTTGTTGGGTTTAAAAGGAAGCTACTAGTGTTGACAAGCCATATGCGTTGCATCTGTAGGAGATGCAGCTAGGATTAAATCGGGTGCTTGTATTAAACAGTCAACATGTCATTGATCCACAGTGAGAGCTTTAGGTTTGTGCCACTGGCAAGTTTGTAAGTTGACGTATTGCACAAACCCCTGGTCTGATACGTCCTCTTTAGCTGAGTCACTCCTCACATTATCAGACTTGAAAAATGTAGCCCAATTCACTTTAGTTTTTCAAGCTAGTAGTAGAAAGAATATAAGCTATTGTAACAAATGAAAGCCTTAAAAACATTTGACCCACATGCAAATTTAAGCCCCTTTTCCATGCTGTCGTAATGTACAAAGGACACAGAACTGTGTTTTTTGTTGTTTAAAGCAGCTGTTGAAGTCTGATAATTATTGTATATGTCACACCACACGCTGGCACTGACATCATATGTTTAATTATTGCAGGATGCCCTGTCATTGCGTGAAAGCGCTATATCCCACTTGTTGAGTACTGCGTAAAAGGTACAAGCAGATAAATGCCTGCTCTTTAGCAGGATCTCTGTAAATGAGGCTGGTATATTTGTTAAATTATATTTTAGCAAGTAGATTGGGAAGCTTTGCTTTTTCATTATTTGTTCATTATCACCCTTGGTAAGGATTTTTATATTCGTATTACACATTTGTGAATAACAAAATGCATCCTATGCATTAAGGCAGTTGCTTTATGAGGCTTCTGATAAGTGAAATTGTTTGTGGCTGTTATTTTCTGGGTAGGGCAAATTGTATTAAAAACAATTGTACATGTGGACGTCAGCTATTAGGTGGGTAGGTGAGGCGGTAAGGGGAGGTAAGCCATCATCCAACACTGGAGGATTATCTGCACACGGGAGTTAGGCTGCTCGTGAACATTTACCTTCTATGGTTTCCGAAGAACATTTGACAAGGTTGGAAGAATGACAAGATGAAGTTAACAGAAGCAGCAATGGCTATGTGCAATTAATTCAATTGTGCATCATCTGAACTGAACTTTTATATAATTATATACTACTCAACATTGCCGTACCTTTTTACTGGCAGCACCCACAGAGGACTTCTTGGTACCTCGTACTTTCTTCATTCTGTTCTTGCGTTCCTTGCGCTGCTTCCTGGAGGTCTTCTTTTTCTCATAGAGACCGTGCTGAGGAATGGACATTTTGAATTATTTTCATGTTCAAAACCAACTGAAGAACATGTTCATTAGCTCTCATAAAGGCCTCCTCACACTGCACCTTGTGTGTGTGTGGCCTTCAGCGTGGGGTAGGACACAAGACGTCACAGGAATGACGGTGGCCCCGCGGGCGCGTGCCCATATTTGGCACTGGTTGCTAAGCTACTGTACAGGTAGTAGCCTGGTGGCTTTTCCCACTGGTTTGGATGTAAAGTAGTTAGAATGGAAAGCCGTGACCTGGCTTATAATGAGGAGGGGGTGGAGATGTGATAAAAGCGAAGCACGTGTTGCCATTTACTATAAGCTAACATTTTTAATGTGAAACTCATACGTTTCTACCACTTTTAACCAACCTGGTACATTAAAAGTAGTGGCGATCTCCATCCATTGCTGTGCCTTCTTTACCATGTCACGGTACATCATTTGTCTTGTGTCCCAAAGCACGGGACACTAGGACATTTATTATTTTCTCAATTTTCTGTGTCATTTACTGTACAACTCAGCCAAAATCTCTTGCTATTGTCACTCTGAAATTACTCGCCATCACCTAAACCAAAAACTCAACTAGATGGCAAAGAAATGTGATAACAATAGTACAGGAAATTACAATATGAGCAATAGTATTGATTTAACATCAATTACATTGCACATTGTACACTACACAACCTTTCAAACATGACTGTCAGTCAGCACACACTTTTCTGATAGCACTATATAATGTATCTATCAGAGTTTCAAGTCCTTTGTTTTGGACGGTTAGAAATTCAACAACGTAACACCTGTAGAGTTATGGTTGCAGCAGTGAAAGCCTGAAACAAATGTACTTAACATTAAGTCCTATGTGAAAAAATATTTTTAAATTTGGAGACACCAAATAGGAAACCAACATTTTTACCATTTGACGCACAGTCTGTTTGATAGAATGACAAAGCTTATGATAATGCATTTGAACAACTTTGTCCAAATCTACAGACACATCAGCTATCCTAATTAGTAGCATGTGACACCAAATATGGTGGGGAAGTCATTAAAACAATGGCAACAGCCGTGTGTCTAAACAAGCTCGAGTCTTGACAAATCTCTAACACATCTCAACAATCTTTCCAAACTCACCCTGGCCAGTCTGTGCTTGGGCTCGTTCTTCTTTGCGTAATCTAGGGAGTCGTAGACCATGGCGAAGCCAGTTGTCTTGCCACCGCCAAACTGAGTCCTGAAGCCGAAGACGAACACGACGTCGGGGGTGGTCTTGTACATCTTGGCGAGCTTCTCCCGGATTTCAGTCTTTGGGACTGTGGCCTTTCCGGGGTGCAGAACATCGACGACCTGGAAGACAAGTTTGGGCAATGAACACACATGAAATGGGTATAAAACATTTGACTAACTGAAGCACTTAACGTTATCCAACCTTACCATTTGCTTCCTCTGAAGAAGCCGGTTCGTCATAAACTTGCGGGTCCTAACTGTAACTGTGTCGTTCTATACAGAGGAAGAAAACATGGAAATGAGCTACCTTTCAAGCAAGTATTGACAGTCACATGCTAGCACCGCAGGTTGCTTATGTATCCAAATTTTGGAAAGCTGCATTTCATTGAACATTCTCCGTCATATAAAGACAATGTAATTACAGCACTAAGCAACTAAACACTGTAAATGCATAAACCACGGGACTCATTACACACAGCGAAGATGCTTACGTTAGCCTCCGAGGGGAGCCTTAAAATCTTATCTAAGTGAGAAAATTAATGTCTTATGATAACTTGATGGATACCAGTGGTGAGGTGAAATATAATTGGGTTGTGTAAAGCCAAACAATCCCCCAAAATTATTTTCAATCTGCACGGCGTCCTTATTGACTGGTGACATGTAGCTTAGCATTTAGAAAGTGTCGTTTAAGTTCCACTAGAACGAACACAAAAACATCGATATCGGTGACTATTTCCAGACTGTGACATGAACTATCACTAAGCCTTGACAAAACTGGTGACAATACGATGATGGCCTCGATGATGAGTGGATTTTTGTTGTACTGTAGCCCTCCAGACTCACCATTTTGGTGGCGGCCTCGCTCAGGGACGTAGAAAAGGAGGAAGGACCAGTAGGCGACCGGATTAATGCCTGTCCGTAAATGGGTGCGCACCTACTGGATTTGCCTGATGTAAAAAACAAAAACCAAAAAAAAACGCCCACATTCTGTCGAAAACAGGAATAACCGTGTTTCCATTTTAAATACAAAATATAGAGAATAAAACTTGATCATTTACATTTCCTGTGAGGAAAACATAATGTATGATTATTAAACAATAATACCTTTGACAAGGACTGCTTCATTTGAAATTGAGTAAAACGAAAATATATATTTACACTTCAGTCTGAAAATAGCTCATATATCCATCCATCCATCCATTTTCTGAGCTGCTTCTCCTCACTAGGGTCGCGGGCGTGCTGGAGCCTATCCCAGCTGTCATCGGGCAGGAGGCGGGGTACACCCAGAACTGGTTGCCAGCCAATTGCAGGGCACATACAAACAAACAACCATCCGCACTCACATTCCCACCTACGGGCAATTTAGAGTCTCCAATTAATGCATGTTTTTGGGATGTGTAGGAAACCGGAGTGCCCGGAGAAAACCCACGCAGGCACGGGGAGAACATGCAAACTCCACACAGGCGGGGCCAGGGATTGAACCCGGGTCCTCAGAACTGTGAGGCTGACGCTCTAACCAGTCGGCCGTTTTCCAGTCGTCCACTGAGTGGCAGCAATATCAACTGACCTCAATATGCATCAATTGTGTGGAAACACTTAAGGCCAGATTTGTGGTTTGAAACTGTGAGAAATCCCAATTCAGCCTCCTAGTGGTTTTGTGTGAATAATACCCTTTAGCCACAGCCAAATCACAGATGCATGCAAAGTATAATCAGTACATTATTTTAGAATGAAATAGAAAACCTTCGTAGACTGTGACACTGTAGGTTCAAAGCAAACATGATTTTATACAAGCCTACTATCAAGATTAGTTCCTATAATGTGTTTACATTGCATTTACACTACATCCTGTTGATAGAAACAAATTTTTTTGCGTTGTCCCCATACTTGTGGGTGGCTTCTCTGGGTCCACAGGCTTCCTCCCGCATTCCTAACATATCCATGTTACGTTAGTAGAAGATTCTAGAATGAAATCTGTAAAATTACAAAACTTATTAAAAAAAAAAAAATACAAAACAAAAAAACTAGAAAACTGTACTTAAATAGTTCAATTCAAATCTATTGCATGTAAAAAATGTTTTACCTAAATGCTTAAAAACAAACAGTATGTACTTGGACAGTAATTCTTTCGCAAACCCCCATACTTTGCCCACCAAAGGTCTATTTTTGTCAGGGTCCCACACCGTAGTTATGACTTCCCTCGGAGAGCCGCTACGACTGTGAACCCTGTTTTGGCAAATCTTTTTCTGACATAAATTTTCCAACACAACCCATATAAATGAAAGATTACCTCATATACTGTAATTACATCCAGTAAATGGAACACATTGATGAATAACCAGTTTGGAAATCAGAAGCCTATAAAAACATGTTTTTCAACTATTACATTTCTTTTCAAAGGGGGATTGGTAACAAAACAATGCTTGCAAATATCTTAATGGTATTACACCAGAAGACAATGAGCAATTTTGATTTGCTTTCGCAGGCCACATAAAATGATGTGGCGGGCCGGATCTGGGGGCCACCATTTTGACACCTGTGGTCTAGAGCGATACCTTCCTAAACATTACCACCAACAAAATGGATGTAAAATAAAGAACACAATCGCATTTTCCTTGTTAAGGAACTTTTATTGATCTTGTAGCAAGAGCGTTCACTGGAATTTTGACTTTCATGAAAAATAGTTATCTCAAATCAAAGCTTGTTCCAAATCTTTTCTTGTTGTTTTAAAATCACACGATTTTTAAGCGCTCATTGTCCAATCAAACCGATTTTAATGACCTTTGCACTCAAGAATTTTGCTAGACAAAATTAATAATGAATCAATTTGCAATGGAAAATGGATATTTGAGGTGTATCATAACCGTATATTGACCCAAATGACTGTGATGTGATGTTTCCTGTCACTCTTTCAAACTCCACCTCAACAAACAAAAGCAAAAAGAATCTGTTTTCTTCAGTTGCTGAATACAATGTCCGTTTATACAGTTGGGGGGGGGGGGGGTCGGGGGGGGGGGGGGTGGGGCAAAAACATCTGTTTTGCAGTAGTAGAAAATGATGACTCCTGTAGATTTATGTACTGCATTGCATTTAAGTAAGGCGTGGGTACACTTATATTAACCAAAAAAAAAATTTAAAATAAATAAAAAAGGTCATTACAGTAGAATGGATTAAAGACACTGGGGACAGTTTTGCAGATTATGGAATGGCACCATCAAAACTCTGAGACACTTTTGACCAAGCTGAAAGTTTGCTTAACCTCCAGGCAAACGAGACCATTAATACAGAAAACGGTATCTTTGAAAAAAAAATACAAATTAAATGCGTACACCATATCTGGATCATTTCAAGTTTTCCCCAAAAAATCTACATTGGTCTTGAACAATTTCCACATTAGGTCAGAATATTTAAATCAAGTATCACCTCCCTTCTTGCATCAGTGTTACAAAATGTGGGAAATTTTCAAATAAGGACACTTTCATTGGGATGTAATGTGAATTTACAGGGATAACCTGGATATGGATTTAATTTATGCAACATTCTTGTTTTTTGTTTTTCAATGATATAACCAGATGAAAAAATATAAAAATTATTTATTTTCATGCATGTCTCCTCGTGACAAAACTAAATGTTCATTGCCTACATTTTTTCTCACTACCGATTTCCAGTTAATTCCTATTAATTGTCATTATAATTTTTTTTCAAGTGTCCAAGTTTGAAAATTTCCTGTCTCAAGTTTCCATAAACTTAGTGAGAATTTCCCACCTGTTTTCACCTGTTTTTCAACATTAAGCGCTTGTCAACCAAAAAGGCCTGTCCCATACTATTTCGCCTGGAGAAACAAATATTATGTAATTTGTTCTTGCCAGAGAACACAATTGATAACAATTTCCAAATTTTCCAAAATAGTGATCATCCACACAGAATGGTCAGAATTATCACAATGAAAGGCCAACATTTAATTTTATGGCCTTCAATTACAGTATAAAATATTTTTATTTCAATGTCATTTTTTTAAATTGCAGCGGTTTGCATTGATATATTGAAAAATCTGTACATGCGTAAATAGACCAAACTGCACATTGTGGCGATTTTCAAATAGTTCCTAATCCAAAAATAAAATAAAACAAATAATGATATATATATATATATATATATATCTATAGAGATATATATTTTTTTTAAATAAGTCTATAATGAAGTTCAAAGCATTAAGGCTAAAATAAAAAACACAGCCCTGTCCTCTTGCGATAAGTCAGGTGTGCTCTGTTAATGAGCTCACTGCCATTCATGTGTGTGTGGATGCATAATCATCCCGCCAGCTCCCTTTGTTGTATGGCTGAATTGTACAGCAGCTATGGAATTCTATTCAAATTAACCCAGTTTCCAGAGTGAGCCCCCCGCCGTACCAGACAGTATGCACTGTATCTCTCTGATACACACGCGCGCGCACACACACACACACACACACACACACACAGATGACATCCAGCAGGAGCAGCGAGGTGGAGAGCGAAAGAAGATGGCTGCCATGAGGGCTCAACAACACATTTGTTTCTATAAGCCAAGCCACTGACATGACAGGGCATGCCAGGTCATTTACTTGTTTGTTTGTTTGTTTGTTTGTTTTTGTGTGCTGGTGCCAGTCTTTCAGATGTCCATTTCAAACTGAGCGTCGTCACCTTAAACACAAACAAAAGCAAAGTATTAAGACACACAATTGTAGAATTCGTTAAAAAATACATACATTCAGTGAACCCCCCCATTATATCAAAGTTCATCTTTCGTGCCCCCACTACATTGCAGATTTTTTTTTAAGGAAAATGTTTTTTTTTTTTATAGGGTTACACAGTACTGAACAGCCAAGTCCTAATTGAGAGTTGCGTGCTACAATATAGCACCAGGTTGTGCCACAACATGCCGGGCAACACTGAGGTCTACCGGAAGACATCCAGCGTAATAGTAACAGTGGTAGTAATAATAGTAAGGGGTCTGCTTAAGGTTTCTTCCCAAGAGTGAGTTTTTCCTAGCCTCCATTGCCTAGTGCTTGCTCATGTGGGGTTCAGCTGATCTTTTTTTTACCGTGGTTTTAGACCTGCTCTATGTGTAAAGTGCTTTGAGATGACTTATGTTGTGATTTGGCGCTATATAAATAAAATTGAATTGAATTTAAACTGAATAGTTATACTTTAATAAGTGTGTTCTAATAAGTTTAACTGTGTTTAAAGTGTGTGGGAGGGGTAAAACGATCAAATATTTAAAAGTTTTGATATGCTCTCTATAGCGCAGCTTTTCACCTACAGTGGGTGGTTCTGGAACATATCCACTGCAACAATGTGGGAGGCAATTTTTGCAATCGTAGTAAACAATATTAACAGTGTATGTCACTGTATGTCAGCTAAACTGGAATTTGAACAAAATAAAAAGGACTGTTATGGTGAAATAGAGCAAAACGTTAACAGCCGACACCGACTGGGCAGAATATGAGCATGGCTTCGGTAGATATGGCTGTTTTTGTTAAGCAAATGTGCATGACTATATCAGTTTTTTCCTGATGGGAAAAGGGAGGCTTTATTTGTCAAAGTGGATGTCGCTCGGGGCAGTACGGTGTCTAGTGGTTAGAACAGCTGCCTCACAATTCTGAAGCTCTGGAACCGGCCTTCTGGAGTTAAGTTTGCATGTTTAGAATACATTGACTATTATGGAAAAATGCAAACAAGAATCAAGTATTACTGGGTGGAATAGGAGCTTGGATCAGTAGATGCTGCTGTTTCAATTAGCAACAGTGGACCTTTCCGCGTACTCTGAGTTCCACCCAAATTCCCCCAAAATTGCATGTTTGGCTCATTGAAGACTACATTTGTAGATGTGAATGGTTGTTTATCTATATGCGCCATGCGATTGGCCGGCATCCAGTCCAGGGTGTATGCCACCCCTCGCTCAAAGTCAGCTGGGATAGGTGACAGTTAACCCGTGAAATTCAGGAGGACAAGCGCTATAGAAAAGCATTGACGGATGACGCACCCAACAACAGTCACTATTTGTGGTAATGATCAGGTTGAGTAGAAGCTGGTTGTTACCGGTCGTAGGCTTTCCGTCGTGATTGTTGACGTGGTTGTTGGCTTCATTCTTCCGGTTCTCATGTGGCGTGTTTTGGCTGGTCACGCCAGGGATAACAGGCAGGTGAGCGGGCGGGGTCTGGGCAATGGGCGAATTACGCATGTCCAGCAAGAACTTGCGGTCGTAGATGATCCGCGTTCCTGCAACAGGATACACAGGATGGGTTTTGCATGGACATGTATTGTATTTATATTTTCCATCACAGGACATACAAGGTTTAGGACAGGACAGGTGTAGGTGCCTCACGCCCTAGCCACACGTCTACTCTGTAAAAAAAATAAAAATAAAGCGCAGATCAACTTCTGGCTAGCAGACAACATGGCTAGGAATATCCTTTCAGATAGTGCCAAAGCAATAATAAATTCTATTTTGTGTTTTTATAGCATAATAATTCAGACTATTCAAACTGTTAAGGCCTTTTCACACCGCACTTTCTCAACGTGAAAGGACGGCACGTCACAGCGACAACGACCACAGCGCCCCGGTGCAGCGTGCCCAAATTTGGAAGCGTTGGCGTAGACGCCTACCGGGAAGTAACAGGTAAGTTTTCTCGCTGGAGAAGTAGACCACAGCTCAGCAACTTCGGCAAGATGTATCTGTCTTTTCTGTAAAAGAAAGCCCGTTGCTCATTTTAAGAAGGTGGAGGAGGAGACATGCTGCAGGGGGGAATAAAAGGAAATGGGTGAACCCTATAGTAATGGCTCGTCGGGACCTCAGAGAGTTTAGGCTTGTTCATTTCCCTAGTACAAGTCCGCCCAAAAAAAAATAAAAAATATAAATTCAAACAGAAATCACTCTGTCAGCTTGTCTCCCATTTGAGGACCATTCTGACATCACCACGATATCGCTTTTGATATAACTTTTTTTCTATACAAGGTCGCTCCGCAGCCGCCCTATATTGTCGCCCCCGTGAGACAGTAAGCGCACTGTTGCCCCCTCAGCACATACACAATGAAAGGGAAAGTCATGGGCCTCAATCGAATGGCCAAGTGCAGTGTGAAAAGGCCTTTAGTGTTGCAGTTGTCTGCATCGTACATTTCCTAAGAAGAAAAACTGTTGCACTTTCCTAAAAAGCAAAGATTTAAGATGTTGTACATTATTGAATATTTAGTAATTTTTTGGGGGTAAACTATTTGGCGGGCAGCATGGTGTACGTACCTAGCATGTGTGCTTCACAGTTTTGTGATCAAGAGTTGGAATCTCAGCTCTGGGCTTCCTGTATGGAGTGCTTGTGTATTTTTTAGGTGTACATAGGTGTGAATGGGCAAATGAATGGTTGTTTGTCTATATGTGCCATGTGATCGACTGGCGACCAGTCCATGGTGTACCTTGCCTCTCCCCCAAAGTACGCTGGGAAAGGCTCCAGCTCACCTGCAGCCCTAAGGAGGACAAGCACTATAGAAAATGGATGGAAGGATGGACATTTTTTTGTTTGAGAATGTTTTTTTGGATGGCAGTTAATGTTTCAATTTAAATGTCATGAAATCTGTTACCCTTTTACACAAACGCTAAGCAGTTTTACATTCTGCAGTCTGACCTGAACCATGACCTTAAAACCAGTGTACATACCGTTACCTCCCTACTAACAATTAAAGCTCACTTTGGAAGCCACTCAACCTCCCTATTGTGAGTTGATAACTCCAGTATATTAAAAGAGCAGGCTTCTTGTTAAACATAAGTATTTGGGTCAGTGCTCTCAGAGACAACTTAAGGTAGCGTCCACACAAAGAAGCTCTCCCAATGGACTGGCAGCAAAAGCATTTATTTTCTTCAATAAAATAAAATTTGCTGACCCGGAACTATGATAAGATCAGAGTGTTTATCACTGTCAAACCAATCAGATTCAAAGATGATTTTCACAGTGGGCTCTTTGACCTTGTACAGAAGGAACGTTACGATTTTATCAGGGCTCTGTTCCAGCAAATGCTTCAATCCAGTGCAGCTAGGACGAACAAAGTGTTCTGCAAAATATTTTTTATTACAGCTATGATAATGCTTTCAAGAATTATGACTCACTGCACTTCTGTACTCAACAATTCTGGCTCTGCAGTTAGTCTTACCTTCGAGTCTGGCTCTACTGAAGAAAAAATAGCCTAACACAAGTAAAGAACTAATGTATCCAAAACGCTTATAAATAACGACAGTGGCCAACAACCTTTTGTAAACAAAGGACTTTTATTTGGGTATTCCACGACCGGTGTAGTGCATTTAAGTCATTGTTTGACAAGAAGGAGTACTGAGAGTTAAGATGTAGACTGCTACGTTAGCTTCACACACTAGCGAGCTAGTTGCCATAAGCTTGCCACTTGTTATCTAAGGGTCAGTGACATGACATTGTGGTTGATTTCATTTGAAAGTTAATACATTTACAAATGTAAATAATAAATAAAAAAAATATGTTCTTAAATAAACTGAACAGTTGTGGTACATTCTCCAGACTACTGTGCAGGTTGCGTGTTCAGTTCTCACTCAGTGATGATGTAAATGTGAGTGTAAATGGCTGTCTATCTCTACATGCCCCATGATTGACTGGCGACCAATCCAGGGTATATTCTGCCTTTCACCCTAAGTCGCTTGGGATAGGCTTGTTTGTTGATGTGCCGTGAGATTTTTCAATTGTAAAATATGTTCCTTGGCTCCATAAAGGTTGGAAATCACTGCTCTAGTCAGATCGTGTATTCTAATCAGTCAGGTCAAACCAACGTTACAACATGACAGAAATAATGGGTGCTAACTTACTGTAATTAAATTATTTTATTGTAATTAAATTACTTCACTCACACCGAAACTTTACAGCATGATTCGACAGAACGGCGGCATGTTTACGTACAACCGTTAGCGCTAGCACTAGCTTGCTAGGCTACATAACGTTTTTGTTGCCTGCTTGCAAGTCCTCGCCTGTCCTGAGCACCGGTGACCACCAACACGTTTTCCCACATTTTGTCCCTATATTACAGTCGGCGCGATCCACTCTTGTTGTCATCGCCACGGTAACAAGTGTATCTGGTCGCATTTGAGTTGACAAGATAAAGCCCAATGATTGTAAAAAATTGGATTCGGTGGTATCGGAATACAAGATTTTCTTGCAGTAGTCTGACATAGTGCAATCGTGAAAGAGCAAGTTTGTCTTATAGTCTGATCTGGG
This sequence comes from Phyllopteryx taeniolatus, assembly GCF_024500385.1. NCBI lineage: Eukaryota > Metazoa > Chordata > Actinopteri > Syngnathiformes > Syngnathidae > Phyllopteryx > Phyllopteryx taeniolatus. The sequence continues at coordinate 18,580,674 of NC_084512.1, forward strand.
CATTACGTGTTGTCTGTCCCACACCGCCGCCATGTTTTTTTAATAACTTTATTGGCCATCAGATATTTGCAGTACTACGTCAAAATACACGCGACAAGGGTAAAAATAAACTAGCTTTTGGATTCAAATATACTGTGCACGATGGCGACGCGGAGTCTATATGTCTTTTGTGGAGCCGATCAATGACATCACTGATCGGATCGGCGAATTATGACATTAAACCCTTTCAGCCGATCAGCATAAAATGCTAATTAGCGGCCGATACCGATCAGGCCGATAATCAGTGTAAAGTCTAAAAATGACAACAATGCCTGTACAGTTAATACAGGTTTTATGGTGGCCACAGACACGGGAAAGAAATAATCCAAACACTATTGTTCTCAATGGGAAATTTTGATTTGAAACTATAATTCAAAGTAGGAACTAGCCGTTTACCATAATTTGCTCTCTTCGAGTACAAGAAATACAACACTGCATCGATAATTCTGCCCTTTCTTTAGCAGAGGGGTACTAAATTAACAATTTTATGACAATCCTGTTTGGAGAACTGCATTGTATCATGGTGGAATGTGTGCTTGCCTTATTTATCTACACAAGTGTGCACCAGTGTACTAAGACATTAAAATTGATATTGTGCGGGGGTGTTACTAGTGTTTGTGACCATAATCCAACAAACGCATCTGGCTAAAGATTCCTGAGGGTTGGCTGGGTAACCAAAAACCAAAACAACAACAACAACAACACTGGGTGATTTGATAACCACGTCAAACTTCACAATTCCTGCTCTGCAAAGTAGCCAATCACAGAGCAGCAACGAGGAGGAGGCGGGGCTAACATTGTTTTTGTTTTGAACGGTATGACAAGGTGAAGACCACAATGACAGAAGACGCAGGTGTGTGCACCTCAGCACTACTTTCCAATGTTTTTGGTTAAAACAAGAAAAAATAATGAGAGCTTTTTTACCTCCGGGAGTGGTAGAGAATAAAGTGCCTCCAGGGGTGGTACAGTAGTCATGAGGTAGCTGCGTTGAGTCGTTGATCAACACCGTCCTGGTCGGGATGGCCCTGCTCTCGCTAAACTGACGACTGTTCGACATTTTTCGGCGCCGCTTCGTTGACAAATTCGGCCTCTAAGGTAATTCGGGGTGCTTATCTCCCGACGGACAGTGTAAATCAGGGCCGTTCCCCGCTCTCTTGTGTCTTTCCAAGGGCTTTCTGTCGCTCCTCACGTCCTCCCAGCCGTCAGCGCCGTTCCCTCCCTCAGCAAGGCAGGAAGCAGGGCGAGCAGCGGGCGGAAATGACGTCATAGATGCGCCCACGATGGAAAAACAAATATATATATTTAAATATTGCCCTGTAATGAAAGTACCGCATGTAAACATACAATAATAACAACAAAAATAAATGATTGCTTGAATACGAAAAATTTAAAATTAAAGACCAAAAATTTAGGATATATGATAGTATCGTAAAACAGGAGAAAATAATGAAGACACTTATTAATAGAAGACATAAATACTGTATTTAACGCAGAAGAAGCAACGTTGAAATTTGATAAACATAATATTGAAAAGTGTAAATGTTCAGGTACTCTGTCATTCATTATTGCACGTTGTATCGTGGCAGTGTGGTTTGTTACTTGTGTGTTTTTTCACATGGAGAAGCTTTTGTTTAAGTGTTTTATTCGTAAGAGTTTTTGTGTGGAAAGACAAAACATAGTTACTTCCTCTTACACGTAATTTGAACTACAGACAGACTGAGAGACTCACAGACTATAAAAAGATGACGAGAACATCTGCACTCTATTTGGGGTTAATCAGAGGCACTTTAAATTGTGGCATGTGCGATCTGAACAGCCACATTATAGGAGGGTGTGCACACTTATGTAACCATATAATCTCAGTTGTTTATTTTTACTTACCCTCTCGAAAATATTTTTTAAAATTAAGTTCTACAAGTTATAGGTCTCATTATTAGTGGAAAATGCTTTGAAATGATTTATCTTGGTCTCATGTTTGTATGTCACAAAAACTTGACATTTGAACAGGGAGACTGTAGACTGTTTAAATCCACTGTAGCTAGATCCATAATAGTTCTATCAGAATCAGAATCATCTTTATTTGCCAAGTATGTCCAAAAAATACACAAGGAATATTGCACATTGAAACTTGAGAGGAATTAAAAACGTTTAAAAAATTAATGTAAATTGGATAATAATCAGTGGAGGGAAGAAGCGAAGTAAAAACACTTTTGTTACTGTACTTGTAGATTTTTCAGGTATCTGTACTGTATTTGAATGTTTATTTTTATTCAAACTTTGTACTTTTATGGTCTACATTTTAAAACAGATGTAGATCTGTACTTTCTACTCCTTACTTTGCCAAAATAGGTTTGTTACTTTTCTCAAACCTCCACGGACGACGATGTGTGACGTAAATAGAGTCAACAGCGGACAGCAGCGACCTGGCGGAAAGTGAACCAGGGAACGACGATGCAACAGATTTGGAAAGGCAAGATAATCTCCATACATGGCCTTATTTAAGACAATATTTTAATATTGTTAGCAACAAGAATTATTTGTGGCGACTGCGTTGTCTTGTACCAGCCTAAAAAACACCAGCTTCTCCATCTAATGTGAACAAAAACAATATATATATTCTTTCCAGTTGTTATCATTAACTAATTTAGATATTTGGCTGTTATTTGTTTTGCTCATGTAGAACTTGATGTCAGTTCAGTCTGGACGACGGCATGATATTTTATAGATAGTTTCATGGATAGATATATTGGTTCACTAGGATAAGTTATCACATTTCAGGGTGAAAGAATGACATTTAGTGTATTTTTTTTTTTAATTGTTGTGAAATGTAAAAACTAATCAAATTTGAGCCAAACGTATGTACTGTATTACGGATCACTTTGACCAGAGCATTTTTTTACATATGCATCTGTACTTTTAAGTACAAAGTATGAGTGTACAGTCCTTTAACATCTCTGTTTGAGCCAACGTTTATTTTTCCAGTTCTGCGCTATTAACTCGGGATTGTCCTGCATTCCCTGAACGTCCCAAAGGCATTGCGCGCATGCGCATTGCCCTTCCGCCTGCCTTGAGTCCACCGCCTTGACTGACTCCTCTTCCGCCGCCATCCCTCATCCAAACGTGCACATAATCATGAGCTTCACTGTGGAAAAGAGGGGCATTGCCAACTCCCTGAGCTACCGCTTGTTCTTCAGTGAGTACAACATACGTTGATATTTTTTATTTTATTTTTTTTAATCTGGGCAGAATGAAATGGTTTGTTGTCCTTTTAAAAGAACTGCGCGAATGCGAGTGAAAGGCTTTCGGTAACCTCCCACGTGTCACTTATTCATTGAATGTCGCCACAAGATTTCTTCATTTTGGTGAAAGTTTTCCTTTCGCACACATTCTTTCTTTTTTGGGGGAATATTCTCGTTGGGTTTGGCCAATATCATAATTTTATACTCAATTATGTTAAACCGGTTTGTCAGGTTACTGACATCTCAAGCGGAAGGCAGCAAATTTTGGGGGCTGTAAATCGAAACTTATGTTGCGATCGCAGGGGAAAATCTTCAGGGTGGTACCATACGTCATCGCGTTCGGACAGCACCCTCTGATTAAAGGACGTTTGTAGAGTGCATTGCCTCGTCAAGTCGCTACAGTGACTAATTCATTTGTGGGTGTTTGTCTCAGCGGTCCAGTGCTGTAATAGAATAGCTATTATTAAACAATGCTTTAAACACAGTATTTCCTGTCTTAAATGCCTTGGCACCAATGGGGTTTTCTGCTCTCATTGTCTTGCAGAGAATTCTGAAGGGAAGTACATCTCACCATTCCATGACATACCAATATATGCCAATGAGGGACAGGTAAGGAAATGCCTCTCATGTCATTAAGTCACATTTTAAAGGGGACATTATGCATTTATGACATGTTAGTCAGACATGCAAGTGGCTTAACATGTTTGTCATGTGCCTTCATCAAAATACCCCAAGGATCAAGAATTGTAGGACACTTTAAACTGCCCTTTTTGTATCTTGCTGAAATTAGCCTGTTTTGAGGGGGCAGTCCTGTCTCGCGCAAGCGAGGCACTATTCACCCCGCGCCATACGCTGCTGGGTCAATGGCAAGTACAGCTTTCATTTCCATGACAACTTGGGGCGGAGCTAGCGGGTGGCTGCACGTTAGGCTCGGAGTCTGAAAAAACAAAAAACGGGTGGATTGTATTTTCCATCATGGAGGCAGCACTTCAACCCCAAGCAGCTGAATTGTCTATTAGTATGCAGATCCGTGCATGTGCACATTGCCAAACACAAATATGACCCGCCCCATCATGTCAACTTGACAATTATGTGCCGTTTATTATAAGATAACGCTAATCAGTGCATCTAACAAAAATCAATGCAACTCCTCTTACCTGTTGGATTTGACATGGTAGTGTTTCAGATAGTGTACAGCGGTCATGGTTTGAAAATGGCGGATCTTCATGGTCTTGGGTGAAGAAACTCTGTGTCGGGGCGGTTATAATGTAAATTAGAGAACTGAATTGTGATATTGCATTTCCCAGAATTCAGAAGAGCTCGCTCGCTGACACGTTTTCATTTTCAGAAATTGGCAGATGACTAAAGATTTTCTTCGTTGTTAAATTTCACACATGATGGGTAGGCAGGCACTCCAGAGACCCAACTATTTGTATACGAGCAATCCCAAAGTACATTTTCTACGATACGTCCCTTTAAAGTCATTTTAATGTTAAAAGGCTGTCATGCAGAGTTGGCCACCTATTGCATTAGGTAATGTTTTCCAGAACAAGTGAGGTCAGAGTCTATTGAGCCTCGATATCATCTCTTAGGGCTGTAAATGTCTGTACGGTCATAAAATTGTGCATCAAAAAAGTAACTAGGAATGAAAATGAATCCACACATTGAAATGTAATCTTTTCCAGGACATCTTTCACATGGTGGTAGAAGTACCAAGATGGACAAATGCAAAGATGGAGGTAAGAAATGTCACCATTCTGGTTTTGTGTTGTAATTAACCCATATAGCAATTATTAACAAGCAGTAGGTGCCCTATATAACCAATAAACAAATAAATGTCAAAATCAGTATGAATATGGTTCAAACAACAAGGGGAGAAGGGATGTTTATTTTATTCAACGTTAATTTTCTTGTGATGGAACTTGGAACAGTTGGAATCACAACATTTGCTACAGCAGCAAACAACACTACAATATTGGTTCCAATAAGTTTGTACTACCGGTATTTAAGATGCATGTCAGATTATTTGGGTAGTATTAGTTAGCGATGAACAGATACAGATACTAGCACGGGTATCAGTGCCAATACTGTACATCTGTATAGTACTCTGTACTCATAATATACTGCATGCCAATACTCCTGTACCACATGACCAGCCTGACACATACTTTTTGGGTAGGAGCTATGTCAGCCATGGAGATTTTTAAGGACAGGAATGACAACACTTTTAGGTGACTGCAAATTATGCACTGGAAAATAGATAATTAGCTTGGGCGTTGACCGCCATCTGGCCAAACTGTCGCTCTTTATTTCCTAACTTTCACAGCTAAACTTCCCATAGAACATTTATGAAAAAATCCTGTAAAGTTACTGGAAATGTGCTGGACCCCCTTTGCAAGTGTTGTTGTAAGTCATCATTGTAGCTCACATAGTTTGACTGTGATCAAATAGACCACTTACAGCTTTGCTATTCTCTTTGCAGATCGCCACAAAGGATCTCTTGAACCCAATAAAACAAGACGTGAAGAAGGGCAAGCTGCGCTACGTCGCTAATGTTTTCCCCCATAAAGGCTACATATGGAACTATGGAGCCATTCCTCAGGTCAGCACGTTTTCACCAAACACATCATTTTTAAAAACATTTTGTTGATTTGTCTCGTGCTGTTTTAGACTTGGGAAGATCCAGCGCACAAAGACGGAGACACCGGCTGCTGCGGGGACAACGACCCCATTGACGTCTGTGAAATCGGGTCCAAGGTATATACAATAAAAGGTCTGTTTTTATCTATTGCCTATCGGTTGCGTCACATTGACAAGTGTGCACACGTGCTGGTCAGGTGTGTTCTCCCGGCGAGGTGATCACAGTGAAGGTTCTCGGGATCCTGGCTATGATCGACGAGGGTGAGACTGACTGGAAAGTGATTGCAATCAACATTGAGGACCCTGAAGCCAATGAGCTCAACAGTAAGTACGACTCGTTGTTGACTTTTTTTTTTTTAATCCTCTTTTTCTTGCATTTTGATCTTATTTGTCCTCGACTTCAGACATCACTGATGTTCAGAGATTGAAGCCCGGCTATCTGCAGGCCACGGTAGACTGGTTCAAGAAGTACAAAGTGCCTGATGGGAAGCCAGAGAACAAATTTGCTTTCAATGAGGAGTTCAAGGACAAGGTGCTATTATTATCATAATTGTTTTTTTTTTAAACACAATTTATCGCCTGATGTGTCACTTGAACAACCCCCCACACTGCAATTACCTCAGTTCTTAGACGCTGTTGCTCAGACATTTGTGTTAACTGTGGCGCCCATTTGAGCTCCATAGCAAAGCAAAAAGCACCTAACAAGCCATGCAACCAATCTCTGGGTCCAGTAACTTTATGGTGGAGTCCTACCACATGAAAAATAATGCAAATCTATTAATAATATTCATCCATCCATTTTCTGTACCGCTATATCCTCACAAGGGGTGCTTTGGCCTATCCCAGCTATCTTTGGGCGAGAGGCGGGGTAAACCCTATAATATTGTATATTGTAATTCTGAAAACTTGCCCGTGAAAACAATGGCCTCCCCTAATACAAGGGTCCTCCACATAATGAACTACTTTGCACAGTGGTGTAATATGTGATCACGTGGCACACAAAAACAATCTCCGTTACCGCCAAATTTGCTGTTTTTCATTTGATAGTTGCATATTTATGTGCTAGAAGAGTTGTGGTTTTCATACAAATATTTACTGTTATTATGACTAAACCACTGCGTTAGAGTAGGTTGGTGATAGACTACAGCGCTTTCCAACTTATGTATACATTCTAGTTAAGTCGCCGCCAAAGGAACCGAACTTTGTCGTAAACAAAGGGCCCCCCTGTAGATGCCGTCCCTTTTGCGTAAATAAATGCACTCTATCAGGCAACAAAGTATGGCTAGGTATATTTTTGAAATGGTCAAAATAGTCCCAAAAAAAAGTCTTGTAAATTTACTACATGAATTGGTTCTTTGGTTTCATTGCGTGCCATTAAAAAAAAGGTCAATTCTACCTTTATTTGGGTCTTTTTAAGCTTATGAAAATGTCACCAACAATCAAAATATAGAATTTTTGTATTCCAGTCAACTAAACGACTAAACTGTGTATACTGTGTTATGTTCTCAGGACTTTGCCATTAAAATTATCAAGCGCACTCACAACTTCTGGAAAGCTCTGATTTGCCAACAGACCGACGGTGGTGAACTGAACTGGTAGATAATTTTTATATTATTATATAATATCATATAAACATACTGCCTGCTCATGTTTTATATATATATTATATTTTACAAAATGCAGCAGAAACACGTGCACCTCATCCAGTGACAGCCCTTTCTGCTGCTCGATGGACGAGGCTAAAACTGCTGTCGGTGATGTAAGTAAAAGATTTAAGAATAAAAATGCAGTATTGTGTCCATATCATCAGATGTTTTGTTCTGTATTTTTAGGCATGTCCTTGTGAAAAGGTGGAGCCCATCCCATCATCAGGTAGTGTATTGATAACGACGTTTGGGTTCAGTTAATTGATTTTCCTGACTGACTGTGTGGTTTGAATATTCTGTTTCTTCTATTGGCAGTCGATAAATGGTTTTACTACGACAAGAAGTAATCTACAAGCTTACTGCATGGGAGAAGAAAGTGGACATTTCATCTGTCATAGGCTTACTTGAAGACGATAGGAACTTTTGTAGCAGTGGAACGAGACATTGCAGGTTTTGTAAGGTGTCTGTCTTCCTTATGGAAATGTGAGATAGTGGGTTGAGATTGTAGTGATATGGAAAAAAATGCATTTAATTCTTCCCTTATTTATCAAAAGCTTTCCCTACACATGAGGTGGAGGTTTAAAACTGACAGGTGCAAAGCCTATTAATATGTGTGCCATGTAAGATACACTGAATTGCTTTAATAAAGCTACGCTAGTAAATAATCAATGACGTGTGATGATTTCCCTCCCTCGACGCAAATACATGATTGTGGTGGCGTTGTATTGGTGCCATCCAGTGTTCACTATTAAAAAAAAAATACACTCGCTTAAGTGTGAATTCATTGTTTTTGTTTTTTGTTTTACATTTTCCAATATTTTGGACCTGTTACGTGGCTGAATAAGGTAGGCAAAATATTATAAACCTTAAAACTGCATTGGTGCGATCCTGAATACTGAAAATTATAACAAATATTAATACTTAAACTAGTTTCTGAGCAACATTTTTTGATACATGTATTGATTGGTGCTATTATTATAAGTCAACGGCATTTATTATTATTATTATTTTGTTTACAATTACACGTATTCATATCTACTTTTAGTACATCATTGGAATTAAAAAGGACCAACGTTAAAGAAAAATTATTAAATATATATATTACAAACTGTAAATATTATTGCTAACCGTGCATTTAAAATCTGCCCCAGACTGTTTTTTGATGTTACGTGGTATGTTTTGTACAACAGTGGCATCATGTATGGTGAAAGTTTCCTAAAAAACTTTATTTCGTCAAGCAATTTACTATTACGTCAAACAATAACCCATTACGTGAGAGCGGTGACATTTACAATAGAATAAGATGCAGTCCAATACAATTCCGAATTTTCGATATCCCAATTGTATATTTGTATTTTTAATCAAGTCAGTTAGCATCATGCGTTAGCAGCCAACAGCCGCCAAGCGCTGACGTACATCCGGTTAAATGTCAAACTTGCGAAGTGCCTGACAGTTGAAGAGGACGGTGGGATCATAAATCGATCGGAACAAGGTGGTTGTTCATTAACTTTAACTCGCTATCTTGAGTAATCATGATTGTGTCTTTTTTTGCGGACAGACTCGAACTTGACTTTATCTTTCTAGACTTTTCTGCGCGCTTGTTTACTTAAAAGGTTATTTTTGTTTACTTTGGGACGGCTAAGCGTTGTTACCTGTCTTCTCGCGATTACTTCAAACTGGCTGTCTTTACGGAGTAACAAAACAAAAACAAAAACAAAAAAACCTGCTTACGTTGATCTCAATGTAGTTAACTTGTCAGTGTACACAAAACGAACAAAGCCCTATAATAGTACAGTATACGGGTGTCTTTTAACGTTAAACTATATGGAATTTGGTGAAATTTAAAACAAAATTGGGTCATTTAGGGACGTTTTCCTCATAGTAGGTGTGTTATGCAGTGCATGAAGCCCATCGTGTTGCCTATACAGAGTGACAGCTGTGTATGTGAGTACATGTGCGTGTGGCAGAAAGAGGTGTTGAGCTCAAGTGTCCTTGCCACAACTTGTCATAATAAAAATAGTCCGAGGAAGATCAGCATGTCTGACTGAGACGGTAAACTAACGAAAAGTGGTTGTTACGCTACTTTCAAGATGCTGTGATTATCAACTCAAAATTATTTATAGAGCTGCAGTTGTAACAAAGTGCTGTACATAAGGTCAAACATAAAACAAAGAACGAAATTTAAAAAAAAACTACTAATAATGACAATAATAATCAGTAAAAGTATAAAATCTTTCTTCTTTCCTCTCTTCTTTCTTATCGCTTATGCATACCAGCAGAATTATTCAGGCTCAAGAAGAAAGCGTCCTATGTGGAGATTTTGCAATTCAGTCGGCAATAGTTGAGTAATGGAATCAATCAATCTCTCTCACTCTCTCTTTCATGTAGTTTGTTTAATTCATGCTTATCTGCATTACAGGAAGTCCAGCACCATGTCTTTTATTTTTGACTGGCTCTATAGAGGCTTCAACAGCGTCCTGCAACTGTTAGGTATTGTACAAAAATGAGTAATATTGTCAATAATGCCATTCTATACTGTAGAAACATCTGTTCTGTTCAAATTTCGAGGCAATTTTCCCCTTTGGATAAAATGGAAAGAGAACAAATTTGTTCTCATGCTATCACAAAACTTTTCCCAACAATACACATTAATACAAACTATGTCTATCCACGGTGTGCAGGATTGTACAAGAAGTCTGGCAAATTGGTGTTCCTTGGATTGGACAACGCTGGCAAAACAACATTACTGCACATGCTCAGAGACGACAGGCTGGGCCAGCACGTACCCACGCTGCACCCAAGTATCTATCTGTCTGTCTGTCATCCACCTATCCAATATCTTTCCATCTATATATTATTTTTGTTGTTGTTGTACTGCCATAAAGAAGGAATAGGGCCCTAATCTGCCACGCTGGCCCAATGTGTGTTGGCAGATTGCCCAAACTTAGTCCCACAGTTTTACCTGCAGTTAAGCCCCTAAGCGACGACAACGCGTTGGGCATTTAGGGTCACTTACGGTAGTGAAACTTGGACTACGAATGCCAAAGTTATACAAAGACTACAATGTAACCCAAAGGAACATGGCACGCCAAGTGTTGAAAGTAAGCATTCGCGACAAGAAAAGATGCAGTTGGATAAGACAGCAGACGCGAGTTACCGATGTCATTCAAAAAAATAAAAAGCCTTAAATGGAAATGGGCTGGCTACGTTGCCCGAAGAGCTGACAAAAGGCCACAGAAACTATCAATTGGATATCACTGGACACAAAGCGACCATGGCGAAGACCTAAAAGTAGATGGATGGATGAAATCATTAAACACACCGGAATACATTGGCAACAAATTACAAAATGTCGTAGTAGTTGGAAACGTGACGAAGAGGCCTTCATCCTGCAGTGGGATAGATAATGGCCGATGATGATCCATTTGTTCTTAACCTGGGTTCTATTTATCCCCAGGGGTTCTCTGAATCAGTCTCACGGGTTCAGGTCAAGACACACTCGTCTGTTCTGTTCACCCCACTCATATGATTCGAGATGTCATACTCCGATACAACCCCAATTCCAATGAAGTTGGGACGTTTTGTTAAACATAAATAAAAACAGAATACAATGATTTGCAAATCATGTTCAACCTATATTTAATTGAATAGACTACAAGATATTTAATGTTCAAACTGACTGACTTTATTGTTTTTAGCAAATAATCATTAACTTAGAATTTTATGGCTGCAACACATTCCAAAAAAGCTGGGACAGGTGGCAAAAAAGACTGAGGAAGTTGAGGAATGCTCATCAAACACCTGTTTGGAACATCCCACAGGTGAACAGGCTAATTGGGAACAGGTGGGTGCCATGATTGGGTATAAAAGGAGCGTCCCTGAATTGCTCAGTCATTCACAAATAAAGATGGGGCGAGGGTCACATCTTTGTGAACAAATGGGTGAGTAAATAGTCAAACAGTTTGAATTTAGGGATTTCATCATCTACGGTCCATAATATCATCAAAAGGTTCAGAGAAGCTGGAGAAATCACTGCATGTAAGCGGCAAGGCCAAAAACCAACATTGAATATCCGTGACCTTCGATCCCTCAGGCGGCACTGCATCAAAAAACGACATCAATGTGTAAAGGCTATCACCACATGGGTTCAGGAACACTTCAGAAAACCAATGTCAGTAAATACAGTTCGGCGCTACAACCGTAAGTGCAACGTGAAACTCTACTATGCAAAGCAAAAGCAATTTTATCAACAACACCCAGAAACGCCGCCGCCTTCTCTGGGCCCGAGCTCATTTAAGATGTACTGATGCAAAGTGGAAAAGTGTTCTGTGGTCCGACGAGTCCACATTTCAAATTGTTTTTGGAAATTGTGGATGTCGTGTCCTCCGGGCCAAAGAAGAAAAGAACCATCCGGACTGTTATGGACACAAAGTTCGGGGTACGGGGCTGTGTTAGTGCCAGTGGCATGGGTAACCATTAATGCTGAAAGGTACATACAGGTTTTGGAGAAACATATGCTGCCATCCAAGCAACAGCCTTTTCATGAACACCCCTGCTTATTTCAGCAAGACGATGCCAAACCACATGCTGCACGTGTTACAACAGCGTGGCTTCGTAGTATAAGAGTGCGGGTACTAGACTGGCCTGCCTGCAGTCTCTCATTGAAAATGTGTGGCGCATTATGAAGCGTAAGATACAACAACGGAGACCCCGGACTGTTGAACAGCTGAAGCTGTACATCAAGCAATGGGAAACAATTCCACCTACAAAGCTTCAACAATTAGTGTCCTCAGTTCCCAAACGTTTATTGAATGTTGTTAAAAGAAAAGGTGATGTAACGCAGTGGTAAACATGACCCTGTTCCAGCTTTTTTTGGAACGTGTTGCAGCCATAAAATTCTGAGATCATGATTATTTTCTAAAAACAATAAAGTTTATCAGTTTGAACATTAAATATCTTGTCTTTGTAGTGTATTCAATTAAATATAGGTTGAACATGATTTGCAAATCATTGTATTCTGTTTTTATTTATGTTTAACACAACTTCATTGGAATTGGGATTGTTATATATATGCCTATCTTTTGAATTTGAAAATGAATTTTTTTTATTTTACCAATTACAAAGGATTTGGTAAATGCACATATGAAACTTGCAGGGTTCTGTACCTCAAAGAAAGAACCACTGATCTAATCCATCCATCCATCCTGTATATCAATCATCTCATGCCACTGCTTTATGTTTGTCCTCAGCATCTGAGGAGCTGACCATCGCTGGAATGACATTTACCACATTTGACTTGGGCGGTCACACACAAGGTAAGGAGAAAAGTGATCCCGTTTGTCAACTGGCAACCTTGGACTAACCACTTTTTTTTTTTTTTTTTTTTTTAAATCGGTCTCAGCACGACGCATCTGGAAGAACTACCTCCCAGCCATAAACGGTATCGTTTACATGGTGGACTGTGCTGATCATGAGCGACTAGCAGAGGCTAAAGTAGAGCTGGATGTGAGCTTGAATCTGACCTTTCTCCCCTTTTACATCACACATTTATAATCATATACTGTATAAACATGACTTTTCTTCTTTTGTGTTCAGGCGCTTTTGACAGATGACACCATCTCAAATGTGCCGGTTCTCATCCTGGGAAACAAAATCGATCGTCCGGAGGCCGTCAGCGAGGATGCGCTTCGTGGGATATTCGGTCTGCACGGACACACAACTGGCAAGGTGACCAACACGTGACATTAACATCCAGCAAAGATCTTTTTTTTTTTACCTTTAGTTATACAGGTAAGGAAATTGAGAACACATTCTCATTTGCAATACCAACTGGGCAGCAGACTATCATCAATATGCATATAATAGCATTAGCATAAATTTCATTTTAGTTTTTTAGTTTTTAATCTTCTGTTCTGTAGCTATTTCGACACGGACACTTCAGTTCAGCCTTTTTTACATGTCTCATGTATGAATGGCACCGACGCCAAAGACACTATAAAGACAATTTTCTGCCTTTGTAGTAGTAGTATCAAAGCAGGAACATAGGCGGGACGCCAACTGTGTGTAAGGGAATTCCGCATTGCTGGGACAGGAGTGGTAAATTTAACGCCTGACATGCACATCTCTCGCCCTGTTGTGTTGAATGCAATTGTTGCTATTAAAAAAGGTCCAACTTCTTTCTCTATACAGTGGTTTGGGAATTTATTTATGTAATTGTGCTGCCTGTGCCTTTTACACAGAACCCAGCGATGTGGGGTATTGTGCTTACACACGTCGATATTACTCCGCCGCAATCAGATTCTTAGTGTGTTTCCTCAAATCGTGGCTATCCATCTAATAAATGCCATGCTGGGTTCTGTGTAAAAGCCACAGGCGGCACAATTACCGATCTGATGCTGCAGTTACGCGGGATCTGTACTTAAAGGAGGCTTGTGTATGTGTACACAGTAGATGTGTTTCTTTTTTAGGGCCAAGTGTCACTGAAGGAGCTGAATTTGAGGCCAATGGAGATTTTTATGTGCAGCGTGCTGAAGAGACAAGGATACGGAGAAGGATTCCGCTGGCTGTCCCAATATATAGACTGATTCGAAGCAAATGGATCCAAATTTCAATGCTGATTTATAAAACAACACGACCTGCAATTGGAGAGAGATTTTATTTATATACCAGTATGATTTGGACCGTGCTAACTGGGAATACATTTAAGGATGTGGACAATGTATTCTTTCATCATGCTACAGCAAGTCAATGATAACCTATTGAGTGGAGCCAAGGATCCTCATGCTGTGTTTCCCCCCCTTTGGGTGCCATAGAGAAAGTGTCATCAACAGCGAGTCAGCTTCTGACCCGCTGCTTATTTTTAGCGGCTGGTGTTGACTTACAGCAAAGGTCGGTTTGTTTAAAGTTTTGCAGACCGTGTGAAGACACACACTGGTGCCATTGAAACACACGTTGAACGGTGTATCCAATTACTCACTTGTAATGTATGCAAGGTTTTGGGGGGTTATTTTGAAAACTGGTTTTACCACTAATAGTGCAAAGTGCTTTAATTTACTCTCTTTTTTTGCTGTGAGAGTCACAACGACAGCACAGTGTTATATAGTTGAAGTTTACAATGAAGTTGGTATATATGATGTGGATAATTCCTACAAGACTGGAGTACTTTGTGATTAGTAGCTGCTCACCACATGCAGTGATATTATGAGAGTACTTCCATGGTGGTGCTTACAATTAGGCTATAAAATATATATTATTATTACAAATTATAATTTGTGAAAGTTATGGTTGATGTGTTTTTAAATATTATTTGTACATAAGTATTATTTATATATTTACATTATGCTCTGAAGCTGTTACAAAAGATGGGTAAAATTGTTATTGATGCTGGGTCAGAATAAACACTTTCTACAAACTTTTTGCTTCTTTTTCATGATTTATTAAATTTGTTTTTAAATCAAATCTTAGCATTATAGTTATATAGGCCCCAAAACTACACTTTAAATTATCATAGTAATATTAGTATTTTGGAGTGAGTATAATAATACTTTTAAAATATATAATAAATAAAATATACAATATTTTAGTTTTTGTTATATTCGTATACATTTAGGGTAAGGTAATTTAATTTGACATGTTTCTGTATGGTCGGCGACTGGTTAAGAGCGTCTGGCTCACAGTTCTGAGGACCGGGGTTCGATTCCAGCGAGCCAATCAGATGAGACCACAGTCAGTCTATTTTATATGCCCTAGTAACTACAATTTAAATCATCACAGCATTATTGTATTATAGTGTAGCATATATATATATCATTTACATTAACCTCATAAGGTAATTTTCATATTTCGTTCTATGAAAATGCACCGGAAAACCCACCTTCTTTGAACCGTCGTCATTTCCCAGAAGCAACAAGCCGAGACCAGGAAGTTGTCGCGGGGGAAAGAAAAGAAAATCGCTTTGTTTTTTTTACATTCAGGTTGAAATTGTTCATGACGTGTCTGTTTAAACATCTCAGTGTGGTGGTTGTGTTGCCACCGCTGTGTGTTTTATTTAAACGTCACATTTCAACTTGTCTCTATGTAAACATTGTTAAGGGCCGACATGGGCAAAGTTCACCTGGTCGGCTAACACCATCATGGAGGTAAACGACGTGGCGAGGTGCTGCTGTGTTGTTACCTTGACTGAGGCTTTTTCTGCTCGTGCGCCCTTAAGCTTTAGCGGCGTTGTTATCTATCCCAGCACCGGAGTGGTGATAAGCACCGGCCTGCCGTTTTTTCGTTTCATTACAGACGAAAAGTCCACTGATGCTAGCGAGCGTCGCTTCCTTTTACGTCACAACTTCCGCGACAACCTTAAAATTGGCGTCAGCTTTCCTTCCCGGGGTCACGTTGAGGCCAATGCATGCGGAGTTGGTGAAATTCGCTCACCCAGTAGAAGCTACAGGGCACAGGAGCATGAAGCCGAGTTGCTGATGCTGGTCAACTGTGTGGAGTTCAAACAGACTTTCCAGGCACTTTTCCATCAGGCTGACCAGTGGCGTTTCCACGGCGACGAGGATGACGACCTGATCCGCGATGCCGACTACCTCAGCTGGTTTGCTGTGCTCAAGGCGAGAGCGCCACACCCGGGCGCCGTCTCCTGGCGGAGGAGCTCGTCTCTTCAGAAAGGCTCCCCGGTAGTCGCCTGCGGCTCGCCGTTCGGTTCCCTCTGCTCGGACCTCTTCAACGGCACCGTGAGCAGGGGCGTCATCAGCAACCTGGCGGGTGAGCACAACGCCATCATCCTCACAGACGCCCGCTGCTTGCCCGGCACGGAGGGCGGCGGCTTGTTTGTGATGGAAGATGATCGCCTGCACCTGGTCGGGGTGATCGTGTCGCCGTTCGGCTGGAAGGCCAACGAGTGGATTGGACTCACGCTCGTCTGTTCCGTCCACTCGATCCTCAGGAACGTTGTCCAGTGCGCTGACATTGGGGATCCGCTCCGAGATGTCTGGCTTCACCCCACAGAGGTCTTCACGACCCGAAAGTCAAATGTGGGCGAGTACCCGATTGTGTGCTTGGTGGACAGCGGACACCAGTGGGGTTCAGGGGTCCTCGTGACATCGGAGCTGGTTTTAACCTGCCGACACGTTGTCAATGGGAAGTCCACGGTCGCTCTCAAGTTCTACCACAAAGACAGGTGCACGTTAAAACCTGTCAGCTAACCATATACAGTATAACAGGAGATCAAGCCATGCCTCGAATAGTGAAAAATCATGAATAATTGTTGCCCCCCCCAATATGTTTATAATTGCTTTTATTAATACTGTATCTTGTATTTGATGAAAAACACCTTGTGGAACAGATTAATGGTATTTCAAATAATTTCAATGGGGAAAATCGATTTGATATACAAAAATATTGTAGTTACGAGCGTGGTCACGGAACCAATTAAACTCTTAAGTCAAGGTACCGCAGTATTTCCATGACACCAGGTCCTATTTAGACAGGGCTTTGGCAGCATCTTAGGGTGTTTCAGAAAGAGCAGAAACCTTTTCAGTGAATAGCTGGAGATAGGTTCTACAGAAAAACAACGGAAATGCATGTTGGCGAATTTGTGAATGGTGAACCAAGAAAATGCGGGGGATTTCTGGATCTCAAATATCCAGATGGTAAATGGCGAATGGTAAATGGACTGCACTTATAAAGCACTTTATCTACACTATCACAGTGCCCAAAGCACTTTACAAAGCCTCACATTCACCCACTCACACACACATTCATACACCAATGGGCGACTGCTGCCATGCAAGGCCCTGCCAGGCTCACCGGGAGCAGGTTTCAGTGTCTTGACCAAGGACACTTCAACATGCAGACAGTTGTAGCTGGGATTCGAAGGGTCACTGGACGACCTGCGCTACGTACTGAGCCACAGAGGAAAACAAGAGGAGGAAACAAGTCCCAAATGCTGAATCTCTTATGTTGAATATTTTCATATGTTTCAGAGTCCTCGACAGCGTGGGCAACGTCCTCTTCTCCACTAAAGCGTCGTCACCCTACGATGTCGCTGTGGTGCGGCCCAGGGAATCCATCTTGGATGTCGTCGTCCCTCGAATGGCTCACGAGTTCAACACAGGTTTGTCAGTTTATTGGATACATAAGCAATTATAGGCAATGTGGAGTTATTGTTTGAGTTCAGGTGAATACAATAGGTGAAAATCTGTGATAGAGAAACCAAAAAGAGGTTTATATTGTTTTACTGCTCCTACACACTTTAATTTGAACTTATTAAAGTATACTTTTTAAACACATTGTAAATGTATTTTAAAACCCCACCAAAAAATTGCAAGCATAAAATAAAATACTGTACTTCTTTTTAGTGTCTGTGTACTTGCGTATCCCTGAAGAGGTGGTGTGTGATTGGCGAGTTTGCATGTGAGTGTCTGGGGGGGAGCTGTGGCTGACAGCAGGGCCTGCGTGCATGTATGCATTGGTTTCATTTTAATGTTTGCCAAGCTTTCAATAAATAGCTGAAAAGTGCATTGGTTACTGTGCCCAGACTTCAGGGACAGCCTGTGATGAATAATTAATATTTTGGTCTCTACCCGCAGGTGAATGTGTGTTGGTGGTGGGCTATGGCGGGCTGGGCCGCCGGTGCGGCCCGTCACTGACCTGCGGTGTCCTCTCTAAAGCCATCAGTCTCCACCGCCAGACCATAATGTTTCAGACCACTTGCGCAGTTCAGGCAGGGGCGAGCGGGGGCGCTGTGGTGCGAGCATCTACAGGAGAGCTGCTAGGTGATAACCCGACTAGAAAACTGCAAAAGTACACTCACAGATACTTGTCAAAAAACAGAATTATTGATTCAACTCCTTCAGTGAAAGTAAAACTACAGACTGAAATGTACTTAAGGACAAAAGTAAAAATACATTTTTACTGTCGATCATATACAATACCCCTTTGATAACTTGGCATCACAGGAAAAAACTAATTGCACCCAATAGTTTCCTTCTTTTATTATCTTGCATAGTGCTCGAACTGAGAAGAAGAGTAAAAAAAAAAATAATAATACATCACTGGACGCTATCAAGACAATGTGTTCCCATATCTTTTTGCTAATGTTGTGAATTGACAAAAAAAAAATGCTAAATTAGCTAATGATAATGACAGGGAAAAAATACACATTACTTCAATGCTTTCTTCAGATTAGATGGAGAATTTTTGAGAAGCAGCTGGTACGTTTTAGGCTGGCACACGACAACGCATTCGGCATGGATCATTCTCGGAGCCGACAACGTCAAACAATTCTCTTAAGGCCATGGACGAGGAATATTTTTCTTCTCCGAATCTGTTGCTGTTGACGTTAATGCTCTCACCACGGACCTCCATGTCACTGCTGTTCCTGTTTTTTTCTACCTTACAAGTCCCCAAGATCTCAAAGCAATCAATCAAGATCTAAACCGCAGTTAACTTAAATGTTCTTTATTTACGTCTTATTTTAGGTTGTGTCGACATCCGTGGAGATTAAACAAGTAATTAGTCTATTTGGTAGAGAAGAAAGTACAGCTGTCTATTTTGAAATAGGAATAAAAGTAAAATTGTCAGGAACATACTCAAATAAAGTAGAAATACAGTTAACCCTCGCTCTTCATGGGGGCTCGGGACTGAGCCCTGTCACGGATGGCAATAATCTGTGAACTGACACAGAAAGGAGTTTGTAATTGTGCCAAAAGATGGTGGCAAAGCACTTAGAATGGAGAGGACCATAAAGCCTCAACTTCATGCATCTAGCATGTACACAATCATGAACCCATGTTACATAAACGACAATTTTATTCAGTAGTTAGGTTATTCAACACAAACAAACCAACTTCACATTATGAGCCATCAAGTATTAGCTAGCAATAACTAACGTGACACACAGGGGCAAACAAATAGGCGCACTAGCACTTTATGTGGTATTCAGTCATTAAACTCACCTTTTGGAATTTACAAACAATAATACATGTTGGGGAATATTGCCAAATTGTAATGGCAAAGTAGACTACACCGGATTTTTGAAACTGCTGTGGGAGAGAAGCGGAAACATACTTTCACTTTTGGTGAGGTGCATTCAAGGACCGCCAACAAAATAGGACAACTCCAACGCAGACCAATAATCATAAAAAAAAAAACTATCAATGATTAACCCTAAAAACAACACCAAGATTCCATTAGATGGGGTCAAAGGAATAATTTGATTGATTGATTTTTGATACAAAAACAGCAAATAAATGAGTTTTTTAGTGACTAACTGATGATGGGTTCCAAAAGAAAACTCAGCAAATGCCGAATCATGAATATGTGGGGTTCCCTCTACCTGAAAAATGTACTTAAGTACAAAGTATTTGTAATAATTTGAGCATGGCTTAAAATTGCAGGGATCGTATCCAGCAACACGAGGGATTTGTCCGCCAAGGTAACCTACCCCCACCTCAACTTCTGCGTTCCAGTGAGCGTGCTGCAGGGACCGCTGCACCGCTTTAGTCGGCTTGGGGACGTGACGGCGTTTGACGCGCTGGATGCCTCAGAGGAACAAGTGAAAAGGGTGTGGAGGCTACAAGATACACAAAGCAAACTGTAGGTGCAATGTGACAATGCCCACAGAGCCAGAACGACAATTTGACATATGAACACTGGAATGGGCCTGTTTGGTACAAAATAAGTGATACAATGAACTCCACATAAATTACATTCACGAGCAGAAGACAAGTTTAACACTTCCACAGTATTCTAGCAATACCGATAAAATACCACTAGGTGACAATATCGCTCTGCAAACACCTTCCTCCTTTAGTGTCTTCAAAGGGTGAGTATTTCATTTTTATCTTTAGTAGTCAAGGTCTCGTTGGGTACCTTGAATGGCGGTTAAGATTGTGACTAAAAGGGGACATGTTATGGAAAACTGACTTTTGTTTCTACAGTATATATAGAAAAACTCAGAGAAACAAAAAGAAAAGATAACCTAGAAAATATTTTGTTGTTTGCTAATTTCTAAAAATGTCTTGAGTCTTGCTGAGTTGTGATGGCTCGTTTACATAATAGCTGCCCCCATACTGAGTTTCTCCACCCATGACTTGGCAAAGATCTGCCATTTTCAAAGCACGGATGGACTGAATGGAAAAATTATGTCAAAGCCAAAAGATACGCAGAGCTGCAATGTTAGGACAGATTAGCATTTAGCGTGTGATAAACGGCACATACTTAAATGTTTGATGAAACGGGGGGTATTTATGCTTGGCCATGTGTTCGCTTTATGCGCCACATGCACCTATCGGCTACACTAATTGACTAGTAATTTGGCGGCTTGGGATGAAGTGCTGCATCCATGAGTGAAAATTCAAATTATGTAAATTTTTCGCTTTATACTCCGATGTTTGAGAACAAGAAGCCACTCGCTTAGTTGCAACAAGGTAGCGCCGCCCCCGGTCGTCCGGGTTATGAAAGCCCATTGGCCCCGTAGTACACATGGGCCGGGTGAGCAGTAGCTCATTTATATGAGACAGAACCGCCCACTCAAAACTAAATGATTTCAACCCGAGTGTTACAAGTTGATGTGTGCCATAATCTTTTAACCCTTGTGTTTTTGACAGACATTTTAAATTGTGAAAAAATGGCAAATATGTCTTCTTTAAAACATTGCCTGTACAAATCAAGTGATTGAAAATAAAAGCTACTCGTGTATCAGCATGTAACATTTTGCTATATTATGTGCAATATTGTAACAGCAATTTTCTTATTTTTTTGACAGTCCATGGCACTGTAGCTTATAAATAAGTGTTTGGAAACTTGTTTGCTCAACCATATGTTTGGATTTTCCCTGTCGTTCCTTTTCCGCCAGGCTGGAAACATGTCAGCATATGAAAGTGTTCAAGTAATAATTGGCTGACAGGTTGCACAGAATGATTGGTCCCATTGGGTAACAGAGACTCAGACATCTGCTAGAGGGGATCGTTCGCTCCTAGCACAACACACTTGGTTTTCACCCACGTATGATCCGTGTGTTACACTTTTTGAATACCGTCGGATTCAACAGTTCTAAATAGACTTTACGTCAGCATACAGACTGAATAGGGACCCAACACGAGCGTCACGTTGCATGTCGTTGCTTTACAAGGAAAAGCATGCATCTCCAGTTCTGACTAATTTTTATCCAAAAGACCCCCAAAAATATTTGCGTTTTTTTAGGGGGGGATGAAAACATAAAAACTGACAATTTTTCGTGAACTGATTCACATTAAAAAGTGCTTGTTTTTATGTAACATTTAAAAGTGATTTATGGGTTGACGCTGTATTAATTTTGCTAAATGAAAGAAAATCGTAATTATAGTAACAAAAAATTTGAAACAAGGAAAAAGTCATGCATTGTAATATGACGAGTAAAAAGTCCTAACCACATAATCATAATTAAAAAGTCATTACCAGAAAAATCATTTTATGATAGGTCATACTACTGCGAGTAAAAGCTTTCATTTTACGAGAATAAATGATATAATTCAGTTGGAAAATTAAGAGAAAACAAATTCACCATTTTATGACAATATTGTAGTATGAGAAAAAGTAGTCATTTTCTGAAAATAGTTGTAAATTAAGAGAAAAAGGAATATTACAAGACACAGTATTACAAGAATAACAGAATATTATGAGAAATAACTCATTATGACAGTGAAGTTGTAATATTACAAGAAAAACATGTAATCATATGAGAATAAAGACAATAATAGCAGAAATTCTGACTAGGCAAATAGTTGTAATATTAGACGAAGTCACCGTTTTATGACAACAATGCTGTCATATTACAAGAATATTTTATGAAAATTGTCATAAAAAGAGAATTTTTTTTCAACATAGTCATAAGATGAGGGGAAAAGTCGTCATTTTCCGATATAAAGGCTGTAATATTAAATTTTTTTTATTGTACTTTTTTTTCTTGCAATATTAGTTTAATACAATTAAAACTCGTTTTTTTCCTTTTTAGTGTGTCCTTCATAGCCACGAGCAGGGAGTGAATACGTACACCACACACGATAGTGAGACAAAGACTCCAATGTACGGTGGCCAGCTGGGACCACACACACTCACGTTTATTGAATGCTTATTATTTCCTTTTTTAATAAACACAACACGCGACCCACACGACAATACGATGTACACTTGTCGCCTAAGCGAAGAGGGGCCCACGCCGGAGCGCGCGGCGACCTCTCATCTGGTACACAACGTGACGTGACGTTATTTACAAGCTGCGGACTGACGTGTTAAGAATGAGACAGCACTACTGTCACATATGAGCTGAAGCGCATGAGATGAGGACAGTAAAGTCACAGTCAATGTCCTCTGTATACTTTCCACTTAAAAAAAAAAAAAAAAAGTTTCTAATCTAATGAACGCAACAGGAGATGGTCGGCCATTTTAATATACCGGAAAGCTGCTGAAAATCTCCTAGAAATAAAACGTACGTACAAGAGAATAGAACAAAGATTCACAAATATGAGGGACAAGCTGTTTGACTGCACACCCCACAATTACTGCTTGTGATATGTTTCCCTTTTCAATGTCCACCTTGGGAGTTTACGCCTCTGTTTGTTGTTTGTGTGTGTTTGGGACATGGAGATGCCGTTGGAAAAAGACACAGAGAGGGAGGCTGCAGGGACAAACGCTCGACTCTTTACCAAATGTAGCCCTCGTCATCCGCTTCTCCCGCCTCGCCCTCTTCCTCCTCAGCCTCCTCGGCGGTCTCCTCGCCGCCTTTCTCTTCCTCGTCCTCCCAGCCCACGCCGCTGCCAAAGTCGCCCGAGTATGCGGGTTCGTCGTCTACATATGTGGGGGGGGGGGGGGGGGGGAAGGAAGTTGTTGTAGAGTGGTACCTTGACTTGCAAGTATTTAGAGTTACAAGCCATTACTCGATCATTATTTTCTTTTTCTTTTTTTTTTTTCTTTTAGTTACGAGCAAAAATTCGACTTATGCATGAGCCTCAGATGCAGCGAACTTTTAGTTACCTGCAGTGAATTTTTCGGTGCAGGTATTTTGCTAAATTTCATCATTCTTACCATGGAGTCAGGTCAAGTCAGGAAGCGGATGATGTCTATTGAATTATCGCTCTAAATCATAGAAGCAAGGTGTGCGTGTCAATGACTTGGCCAAACAGTACAACTGTAGTACTTGTACGATATTTATTATATTGTAGCAGAAAGACTCGATAAAGCCTATAATGGCCGCCAAATGCTTTAAAATATTTTCTAAGTTGCAGATCTCTGCCCATGAAAAAAATGGAAAATCTGAAAGTGTGGTGAAAAAAAAACAAACAACAAAAAAAGGGTGGATAAGATTAAGTTCAGTAAAAGTTAAGTGAAAAAAAACATGGAGCAATTAAGAAAAAAACTTTACATTATATTTAATGTTATTATTGTGTGTTTTTATACAGTACAATACTCTGCTTTTTAAAAAAATTGAAAAACGCGTGACAAAAAAATGGTGTGATTTGGGGTGTAGTATGGATTAATGGCATTTCCATTCATTTAAAAAAGTAAAGTTGATGTGAGATAAGAGCATGGCCACAGAACAAATAAAATTTGTAAGTTACCACTCTACTATACCATATGCGTTTGATGCAGTCGATACACCTACACATTTTAATTAGGTTCAAGAGCTACTTTCAAAGAGTCTGCCTTTAAGAAAATAATGCCTTGAGAATTATTCATTTAACCATGTTAATTAATGTGCTTGAATGTTATATTGAAGTGTTTCTAGATTTGTTACCTAATTATGCCCCAATTGCATATTTAACTGTGCTCTGGGTGGTGTGATTCAAAGGCACAAGTAAAGTTGATGCTGTGCAATGAAAATTTTGTAGTTCCAAATTTTGTGAGGTTTTACTTTTTATATGAGAAACAATATTTGGGGGGGAGGGGGCGGGTTAAATTTGTGTTTAGTTTAAAAAAAAAAAAAAAACATACATGCTGGGATTTGTAGTATATAAAATGGATGGCTGCAAAGTTTTATCCTAAATATAATATATATATATATATCATGTTTTGGAAAAAAAAACGTGTTTTTTGTTGGCTAGGTTTTTTTTTTTAAATCAGTGTTAAGTTTTTAGTCTGAAAAACTGCAGTTTGAGGAGAAAAATGTTATGGGGAAAATATAAAATTTATTGTTGGCAGTATCTGTTTGTACTGTCCGTATCAGGGAAACAGTTTATGTTTGTTTTTTGTTTTTTTTTGGGTGAGGCACGGTGGAGAAAGTGGCAAGCATATTGGCTTCACAGTTCTGAGGTTGGCGGTTTGAATCCAGGCTCTGGCCTTCCTGTGTGGAGTTTGCATGTTCTCCCTGTGCTTGTGTGGGTTTCCCAAAGACATCCATGTTTGGTTCATTGAAGAATACTGTTGAATTTCCCATAGGTGTGAATGTGATTGTGAATGGTCGTTTGTCGGTGTGCACCCTGGTATTGATGGTGAGCAGTCCGGGATGTACTTCTCCTCTCCTAATGAGGACGAGCACTATAGAAAATGGGTGGATAATAATAAAAAAAAAATACAATATTTCCTAATATACAATTATCTTATTGTGTGAACATTATCTTTAAAGGTGTTATCATATTTTATTATATAGATCTTGTATCGGAGTTTATTAGATTGTGCTAGTGAGTGTATATTATACCACTGCATCTCAGCATTGTCCTTCAGTTAACTTTGAACAAGTCCACACTTTCCTAATTGGAACTAGTGGAATGGAAGCAGAAACAATGGTGAAATAAGGGCAGGAGTTTGACTTTGTGCTCTTTTTTTCTTACTTCCTGATTCCTGTCGCAGAAACAATTCTTATCGGGAGGAGGTTCTGTCTGAGTAGCCCTCATTTATCTTGAAAAGACTTCTCGCAGGGACAAGACACGCTTTGGAATGCAAATGACCGCCTGGCGCATGAATGTGCTCTTTGCAGCGAGGGGAAAGTTGCTTGACATAAAAGATACCTTGTACAGGGCGGATTGCAGGGACGGGTTAATCCAAAACGGATGCGGCGGGGTTGGGTGGCGGGGCACATAAGTGGATTTGCGGGGGGCAAAAAGAACTCACCGCAATCTGGTTTTCCACGAATCCTCGACCCGGCTACTTCGCCGCCGTACTGGTCCACGCACCAGCACTCGCCCCTGTCACACTGCAGCTTCCTGTAGAAGCCATCCTCATCGCAGTATGGGATGAAGCGACCTGGCAAGCACACACACGAATACACACAGACACACACAAGCGTGAGCTAAGAGCAGCCTTGCGTCATGCCTCACCGCACTCGACTCCCAGTATAATGCATGCAGCATATGTCGCAACCAGTTCCATAATCCATGAATATCAATTTTGTTTACAGAACATGTCAAATCAGCATGGTGGAGAATATTGGGAAGGTGTGTGCGTGTGTAAATAAAACAAGCCCGTCACTTGTGACGTGAAATTTCACACACAAGTCCAGCTCAATATCCTCTATCCTCTTTGGACAATGGATTTTCACCAGATGGTGAAACTGTTACTAATCTTGAAAGTTACAATGTTACATAGGCCAAAGCTCCTCACACATGATTTGAAAGCTCTTACACAAGTCCAGGTCAATATCCTCTACTAAAAGTATTTGGACCATAGAGTTTCACCAGATGGTCTTAAAAAGCATGTCCAAGCTTCTCAGTCATGACTTGAAATGTCTCACATAGGTCTAGCTCTGTATCCTCTACAAAAAAATATTCGGACCATAAATTTTCATATTAAGCTTGGAAGTAAGCAAGTTCCACAGGTCAAGGCCCTCACTCGTGACTCCAAAATTCTCATACTAGTCCAGCTCAATAGCCTCCACTAAAATTAGTTGGACCATAGATTTTCACCAGTTGGTGGAGCTCTTATGAAACTTGATAGTGATAAAGTATATGACAAGCTGAGCTCCTCACTCATGACGTGAAATTTGTCACACAAGTTCAGCTCAAATGATTTTGCAAAAAGTATTTAATGAGATGGTTGTGTTATTATTAAGCTTGAAAGTTAGAAAGCACGATAGGCCAAGTCCTGACTAGTGTCTTGAAATTTCACACACTAGTCCAGCTCAATATCCCTCACAGAAATTCTTTAGACCATGGATTTTCACCTGATGGTGGTGCTGTTATGAAACTTAAACATTACAAAGCATTACAGGCCAAGCCCCTAGCTTCTGACTTGAAATTTCTCATACCAACACCAATCCAGCACTATATTCTCTACAAACTTTCATTTTCATGAGATAGTGAAAGCGTTATTCAGCTTGAAAGTTGCAAAGTTCGACAGGCCAAGCCCCTCACACGTGACTTGAAATTTCTCACACAATTCCGGGTTAATATCTTCAAGTCTTCGGGCCAATGAGTTTCACCAGATGGTGCAGCGCTGATTAAGCTTGGAATTTACCAAGTGTGACAGGCAAAGATCCTCGCTCATGACTTGAAATTTCTCACACCATTCCAGCTCAGTAACCTCTATAAAAAAATCTTTGGACCATAGATTTTCACCAGGTGGTGAAACTGTTAAACTTGAAACTAAAAAGTATGACCAGCCAAGCTCATCTCACATGACAGGAAATTTCTCTCACAATTCCATTCCTAACACAGTGTAGCTAACGATAGTGTTTTTATTGTTATAGGGTGTATTCTTTCAAAGTGAGGATAGTGAATCTGCTTGACTATTGAATGATTAAATTGATTACATTTTTGAACATAATCATGTAACAAATCTGTGCAGAATACAATTAAGAGGCCACAAGATAAAAGCATCCCTGCAGTATTTCAAAGGCGCATCTGAAAGTCAGGCTGGCATTGAGCCCTCGGTGTCCTTGCAGAGTCCTGACTCAGAGCCCAGTCAGCCAGCCAAAATCTGCAGTGCGCACGAGTCCAAATATACACACACTCGTTTACCCAGTTATACCCATTATTTACACACACACACACACACACTTTGGTCTTTTTTTTCCTCACAGTCTGCCTGTATCAAATTCTAATCCATAAACCCAATCACGACCAAATCCCCGCCTCCTGTTAGGGATCTGTTTGAGTCAAATCCTGATCCAATAAAGACAGATCCAAAAAGGAATCAAACGATTCTTACGAGAATACTTACCAAACTTTCTTTTGCCGCCATCTAACACTTGGATCCTCTCCAGCTCGGCCAGGCATGGTGGTTCTGAGGAGATGAAAATTGGGAACATTCATGGAAAATATGACTTATATTTCAGCATATAAGTAGCGTAAACTAAACTTGCCACTATGTGTGGAAGTGCTTTGATAACTTTCCTGTAACTATACATTTAATTTACTTGACTGGGCTATTAACTATTGGTCAGTGTCAGTGTGGCAGTGTCCCACCAAATGGGATGCTGTTTTGCTGTCCCTAATACGGAATATATATATATTTTTATAATGAACACAGAGTAGTCATTATCCATTTTCTATAGCATATGTACTCACAAGGGAGATGTCTATCCCAACTGACTTTAGGTGAGAGGCGGGGTACATCCTGGACTGATCGCTAGCAAATCGCAGACCACATATAGACAAACTGATATTTGAACCCAAACCCTCTCGACGCCGAGGCAGACGTGCTAACCACTACGTACGTCACCATGCTGCCCAGAGAGTAGTCATTCAACTGGAAATTTTGGAAGGCGGCGACGAAGCGAACTAAAATTAGATGGGGAAAAAATCCTGATCCATGGTGTAATATTTTCATGTTTGTGAAACTTACACTAAACGATAACTTGACAAAATCATCAACAGTCCTAACGCAGGTACTGCTTTTATTCAACCTTGCAGCAATATTAATTTTCCTCTGCATGTTCTATTGGATTTTGCCCTCAACCGCCGGGAAGCTTGGGACCCACACTATATTCAGCTTGGCTGATGGGGGATATCGGAGAGCTGAGGGAGAATGAGGCTGTCAACAAGCCGCAGCAATGTTCTCATTGCCTGGCGATAGCCATTTCAATCCGGGAGGAGATAAATGGCGACAGACACGAGGAAACTACATACTCAAGAGGCGACCCTCCTTTCTTTCTTTCTATCCCGATGGCGGCCTTGATGTTAGAGAGCATGGCCGTGGCAGGTCAATGCGTTCCACTCACTCTCTCTCCAGAAGCACAGGCACCACTCGGCCGTGGACACTTTGCCGTCCTTGTAGGAGTCACACGAGTTGAAGAAGGGACGGATGCAGATCTCGTACTTGTCTAGGTTGATGGCGGCCAGCTCGGCCTGGTCCAGGTACAGGTCGTTGTTGGTGTCCAGCTTGGAGAACATCCAACCTACGGAGTCCTTACAGCTGGCCACCAGGCTCCTGTCCAGCACTAAGAATTCACAAAGAAAAACATTTATTTTTAGTACGAGGCAGCCAGACCAATGGTAAAATAAAAACATGTTAAATAACTATTTTTTTTATTTTTTCTGTCTCTGTCTGTCTTTCGATCGGATATTAGCTCCCAGAAATGTTCTTGTGAAAATTCAGCGCCCAAAGCAAGTGTAACTTAGTAGCATGAAATTTGGTAGACACGTCTATCATGGGTAGATCCACAAAAAAAGTCTCAAGAAGCCATATTTGAAGAGCCACAGATTTTGCCCAACAGAAATGTGCTAGCATTTTCTTTTCCCTAATGAACCAAGCCTAAATGTTATCTGAGACAGATGTGTGATGCTAAACTACAAAAAAAGTGTGTGTGTGTGTGTATATATACATATATACAGTGGGTACGGAATGTTTTCAGACCCCCTTAAATTTTTCACTTTTTGTTATATTGCAGCCATTTGTTAAAATCATTGAAGTTAATTTTTTCCTCATTAATGTCCACACAGCACCCCATATTGACAGAAAAAAACGTAATTGTTGAAATTGTTGCTGATTTATTAAAAAAGAAAAACTGAAATATCACACAGCCATAAGTATTCAGACCCTTTGCTGTGACACTCATATATTTAACTCGGGTGCTGTCCATTTCTTCTGATCATCCTTAAAATGGTTCTACACCTTCATTGGAGTCCAGTTGTGTTTGATTATACTGATTGGACTTGATTAGGAAAGCCACACCCCTGTATATAAGACCTTACAGCTCAGTGCATGTCAGAGCAAATGAGAATCATGAGGTCAAAGGAACTGCCTGAAGAGCTCAGAGAAAGAATTGTGGCAGAGATCTGGCCAAGGTTACAAAAAAAAATTCTGGTGCACTTAAGGTTCCTAAGAGCACAGTGGACTCCATTATCCTGAAATGGAAGACGTTTGGGACGATCAGAACCCTTCCTCGAGCTGTCCGTCCGGCCAAACTGAGCAATTGGGGGAGAAGAGCATTGGTGAGAGAGGTAAAGAAGAACCCAAAGATCACTGTGGCTGAGCTCCAGAGATGCAGTCGGCAGATGGGAAAAAGTTCTAGAAAGTCAACCATCACTGCAGCCCTCCATCAGTCGAGGCTTTATGGCAGAGTGGCCCGACGGAAGCCTCTGCTCAGTGCAAGACACATGAAAGCCCGCATGGAGTTTGCTAAAAAAAAACACCTGAAGGACTCCAAGATGGTGAGAAATAAGATTCTCTGGTCTGATGAGACAGAAATTGTTGGACTTAATTCTAAGTGGCATGTGTGGAGAAAACCAGGCACTGCTCATCACCTGACCAATACAGTCCCAACAGTGAAGCATGGTGGTGGCAGCAGCATGCTGTGGGTGTCTTTTTCAGCTGGAGGGACAGGGAGACTGGTTGCAGTCGAAGAAAAGATGAATGTGGCCAAGTACAGGGGTATCCTGGACGAAAACCTTCTCCAGAGTGCTCAGAACCTCAGACTGGGCCGCAGGTTCTCCTTAAAAAAAGACAATGTCCTGAAGCACACAGCTAAAATACTGAAGGAGTGGCTTCAGAACAACTCTGTGACTGTTTTTGAATGGCCCAGCCAGAGCCCTGACTTAAACCCAATTGAGCATCTCTGGAAAGACCTGAAAATGGCTGCCCACCAACGTTCACCATCCAACCTGCCAGAACTGGAAAGGATCTGCAAGGAGGAATGGCAGAGGATCCCCAAATCCAGGTGTGAAAAACGTGTTGCATAATTCCCAAAAAGACTCATGGCTGTATTAGCTCAAAAGGGTGCTTCTACTAAATACTGAGCAAAGGGTCTGAATACTTATGGCTGTGTAATATTTCAGTTTTTCTTTTTTAATAAATCTGCAACATTTTCAACAATTCTGTTTTTTTTCTGTCAATATGGGGTGCTGTGTGTACATTAATGTGGAAAAAAATGAATTTAAATGATTTTAGCAAATGGCTGCAGTATAAAAAAGAGTGAAACATTTAAGGTGGTCTGAATACTTTCCATACCCACTGTGTATATATATATATATATATATATATATATATATATATATATATATAAAGATGAAACATGGCTAGGTCTTTAAGCATGACAATGATCCCAAACACAACGCCCGGGCAACGAAGGTCAAGGTCCTGGAGTGGCCTAGTCAGTCTCCAGATCTCAACCCCATAGAAAATCTTTGGAGGGAGTTGAAAGTCTGTGTTGCCCAGCGACAGCCCCAAAACATCACTGTTCTAGGGGTGATCTGCATGGAGGAATGGGCCAAAATACCAGCAACAGTGTGTGAAAACCTTGTGAAGGCTTACAGAAATGTTTGACCTCCGTCATTGCCAACAAGTGGTATATAACAAAGTATTGAGATGAACTTTTATTATTGACCAAATACTTTTTTTTTTTTCTCATTTTGTCTCTCATAGGTGAGGTATACTTACGATGAAAATTACAGGCCTCTGTCATCTTTTTAAGTCGGAGAACTTGCACAATTGGTGGCTGACTAAATACTTTTTTGCCCCACTGTGTGTGTATGTGTGTGTGTGTATATATATATATATATATATATATATATATACAGCGTGATTGAAAAGTAACTCCCCATTTTAAAAAACTTATTTATTCATGTGTTGTAATTTTTTCAAATTTATTTTGTGTATGTTCCATGATTAAAGGAGCAAGTCTATTCTACCAAACCAACGACTTTGGAAGAACTTGAAGGGCGAATACGAGAAGTTATGTCTTCCAGCCCACAAGAGTTCCTTGTGAAATCAGTTAATGCGGTTCCCAGGCGGCTTGAGAAACTGGTGGCTAATGCTGGCGCCGATATCGAATTTTAAATAAAACTCCATGCAATACACTTTCTACTTAAAAATAGGGAATTACTTTTCAATCACCCTGTATATCGTCATTGCGTGTGACTGGAGCATGTAGCCATGTTTGATGGTTTGCCATATAACACAAAACTGTAATAACTCAACTCCACAAGGTCTCAAACATCTTGTGTGTGATGAAGGTCTCTCCCTGAAGAGACTCAATAACTCTCCTGACACTCGGTTTCCTTCACATTAGTCCGAGGTCTGGTACATCTACCAACTTTGTCAGGGGTGTTTGGACCTATTCATCACTGTTTGCAACTTTAAATGAAGTCTGGTGTTTGAGGTGAGTCATCCAACGCCGCTCCCCATCCATACACTGACGAAAACCCAAATTCATTGCAATTTAGCATTGCTCATCTGCAGAGGTGGGTAGAGTAGCTAAATATTGTACTCAAATAGGAGTACTGTTACTTTAGAATAATATGACTCAAATAAAAGTAAAAAGTAGCCCGCCAAATAATTACTTGAGTAAGAATAAGTACTCAGTGAAAACAAAAAATCAGGTACTGAGTAACTGTTGAGTATCTTAAATCAGAGCATGACCGTCCCAAGAAAATAAAAATAACTACATAAAATATGAATGTGCAAATTCAGACATTCCTGAACAATATCACTTATCTAAAACATAAAAAATATAATCTTTATAAAATAACAAACAATTAATATTTTTTTTGTAAAATAAATTAAGGTAAATTTAGCTTGAAGAAATGGCACTGGAAAAAAAAAAAAGCCCAAAAAGTTCATGCTGCAATAATGGATTCTATGGGCCCTTTCTTGTTTGTGAATGGCGTAAATCCGGCGTTGGGGGTGTTATCGATTCTGGTAATTTCGTAGACCAGCACAGCCCGGCAGATCCTAAGCATTTATTAGTCAATGAGGCCCAATGTGAGCGGGTAGCATTATTAAATATAGAATGAGCTGGCAATGACCTCTGGCGAGTTAGAGATGTCCGCAGACCTCAGTATCTGTCTGCCTGTGTCCAGATCAAATTCACCAAAATTGTATTTGACCAACAGTCTATCTGTGCTCGCAGTTTAACGTGGTCTGAGCTGGCGTAAGTTCAGACCGACTTTCTGTCTTGGGAAAGCCTTCAAAGGGATGATTTATTTGTCTTCACATTGCATGCCCAGACCCAAAATAGCAGTAGTAGTAGTAATAGTAGTAGTTGCTCCAACCGGTTGCAGTGTTGGCTGTGGTGCTCTTGGCCCCAGGCTTGCTGTTATTGTTCTGCTTGGCGTTGCTCTGAAGGAGTTGGAACCAGTCCCGAAGACGCTCGCCAAGATCAGCCAGATCCTGTCCGGTGCAACTCTCTGCGGGGAGGTCTATATTTGTAACACCTTCTTACACTCATGTTTACATTACATTTACACTCAGCTGCATCTTACCACGTTTACTCTCCTGCTTGGCGGTGGGAACGGCGGTTGAACACGGACACAGACCCGAGCACTTGAGGGTCAGCTCCTTCCCCGTGAGACACGCCTGCTGCTCCAGCTTGCACTGCAACACAAACACACACATTAACACACACGTTCCTGCGACGAGGACACGTGAAGGTGAAGTCAAATGACTTATTGCAGGGACGCGGATCAAATATTCATGAAGGGAGAGACTGTACTCCTTCGTTCCTGTGTACGACTTGCACAAGGTCAGCAATGGCGATGTAAAAGACAAAGTATAAATCAATAAAACACCCCTTTCAAGCCCATATTGGTCCTTCTAATTCCATACTCTGTCCCCCACCATGAGTGTCCCCACAGTGCAATGAGTGTGATGAATGCCTGACAGTGTCTTGGCGCAGGCCAAATTGTAGTTATAGTTTCCCTCAGAGGTCCGTTATGACTGTGAAATCACATTAATAAATAATCCCCTCATCATATTATTACATATCGTCGCTGTCGGGCGGAATTTCCAAAATCATTACTTTTCAGAAAAAAACAAACGTCTTCCTGCTTGAGTCCACGTCAAAGTCTGCGCTCACGCCAACTCCCCAGTCAGAAAAAGTCTTTAATCTCAAAAGCAAACGACTGTAGTTACTTCATCCTCCCAAACTCTTTCTCAATAGAGCCATCGGTGATGCAATAAATACGCTAACTGAGCAGTTTGATAGGCGGAAATGAATCTGCACGCATTTACTTCGTGACTGACCAGTTCCTTCTGCACCGAAGCATTACAGTCATCTATTTTTAACACAACAAGCTTACTCAAATGTATCTAACATAACTATTTCCACTCGTTATTGTCTAAAAACATCCAGACTTTCAATTTTGAGGCGACATAATGGCGCACGGCACCCGCAGAGTGAGGGAAGAGGCAACGTTTTACAACACTTCTCAGACAGTTCAAGTATTCAAGAGAGGTTATACTATACTGCATATGTTCTCAATTTTTTATCGACACGTTTAATTGGTTAATAATGCATAAAGGTAACTGACAAGGTGGTAGGTCTGTACCTATAGTATGGATTTGTGGAAAAATATGAAATTGACTATACAGTATTTGGACATACAAGGTTTCAGTCTAACAGCGGTGATATGTACAACAAATTGATGGATAACTCGTTTTGAAATCAGAAGTCAAGAAATGTTTTTATTCACAACTATTGTTCAATTTGTTAGTAAGAAGAAAATGCTCTAGACAATTTGTGATTTTGCACCATATTTTTTTTTTTTTAGCCAGAAACATGAAGTAGACCCACATGATTTGTTTTACAGGGCCACATTAAATGATTTGGGGCGGATCTGGCCTTGAGTTTGACACCTATGGTTTAGAGAATCCACTGCATAATAACAAGTGGCAACATATTTAATTAACTAAGGTCACCTGTCTACTCATGAATTAATTACTACTTTTTTCATTAAAGTCAATTGAACGAGTGAATAAATCAATTGACACTCATCTTGACACCAAAGAGAATATATGTTTTCCCATTGACTTAAATGAGACTCAATATTGTGGTAAATAAAGCAAAAATTGAACATTTTAGCACTGTACATGTTTGGAAAATGTATTGCTTTCTAGGTTTAATTGGCTTTAAAACTTTAAAGGGCAAGGAAGACAAAATTTAGGCCATGTGCCTCACAAAAAGAATCACCCAATCAACATGGAAATCCAAAAGACAACAACAGTACAGCATGACTGACCTGGAAACCACCAATCACTGTCACTATTGCGTGTGTGTGTGTGTGTGTGTATAATGTCACGTGTCAGGATACCCTTGAGGCGTAGTTGTGTCCGTCAGATCCGCACACAGGCCCGGTGGAGGAGATGGGACATGGCTGACAGTTGCCATCAGAGGACCTGAGAGCAGGCTGCTTGAGTCTACAGGAAAAAAAAAAGCAGCCCTGAGCTACTGACTTACGGCCTTGTTGTTACACCGTGGTGTCTTTCGGAATGCGTCCTGTAGATTTTCAGGATTCACACATACTCACCTGTGCTCAAGCTTCTTGCGGTTGATGCACACAGCTCTCTGGTAGCCCTGGGCCATACACACCTTGTGCCTGCTGCACTTAACCTTTTGACAGGGGTCCTTGGTGGTGTCCACATCTATGAAAACAATAAGATATGTTCTGCGGTGTTTCTGCTTCATCCTCAATGTCCTTTGTGTCACAAATTTACACTACATGGACAAAAGTAGCAGGATGTATTGTACATATTAATTAGGGGTTGATAAGTATTGGGGGATGAGACTATTTCTGGTCTAGCACGACTGTGCTCCAAGGTCTATAAAAGGCAGAGGTGGGTTGAAATGCTACATTTACTGTGTTACTCCATGGTTATGTTTAGATAGAAGAGCAACAAATCAAAAAGGCAGACAAATTCAGTTTTTTATAGGCTGCGTTAAAAGGGGTTTTACCCAAGGTAGAAAATGGATGCGTTGATTTAAAATTCCACTCCGTCCTCATGATTTTTATCCAGAATCGTGACTTGGAAAAAGGCAGGAAAATGGTGGCATTTACACATTTCAAAGAGACCTCTGATATTAACTCAGAAGGCAGAAAATTGCTAGGTAGGCTTTGTTCCTCTATTTCTGAGTCAGTGCTGTTCATACAGAGCAGTAATATGAAAAAAGGCAGAAGATGCCACCTTCTGCAGACAGTGTACAGTGACAGTTTAATTTGGTCCATGACCATGCTTGCAACTCAAAACACTCCTCTCTCAAATCATCTTTACCTTTTGGAATGAACGAAAATGCCATTAATCTGTTCCAGCACCCCATAAAATGCCAACCCCCCAAATTTGTATGTGAAGTTTAATAATAAAAAAAAAACAGCACGCTACAGTATTGTGCTTTATGAAAACATTCATATCAAAATCAAATAAAATGTAAGGAATTTAAACAGTTTTGTACATCATGACTTCATGCATTAATTGTGTGGCTTCTTCTGGTGTGTGCAACTCGGACACCAGGGGGCAGTATAATATATTATGGACATACTACTCCATCAACTGCAGTAATATTTGTCGTTTTTCACAGAGGATAAAGATGATATGCCTGTGAGTATATTTATAGTTTGTCTACATTTTCTACATTTTACTGCACCGTTTGTGTTGAAATAGCCGTTGCTTAACAGGTTATAATGCCGTGGCGTTGATGCTATTCGTTAAGACGTGTATGGTGTTTTGCGTTGTGTGTTAGCATTAAGCTAACGGA
The DNA here is from genome assembly GCF_024500385.1 of Phyllopteryx taeniolatus. Taxonomy (NCBI): domain Eukaryota; kingdom Metazoa; phylum Chordata; class Actinopteri; order Syngnathiformes; family Syngnathidae; genus Phyllopteryx; species Phyllopteryx taeniolatus. The sequence goes on from NC_084512.1 coordinate 18,617,114, forward strand.
CTTTCCTAAGGGAAGGTTATGTAGTTATTTTAAATACATGTAATTGTCTTTGTTTTATGTTAAGTTTTCGATTAAACTTCAACTGGGAGTGGCAATAAACAGCTTGATTTTTTAAAAATTGTTGATTATCTGCCCAACTGCTGCTTGTTGTGAAATTCGTTGCCACCATCGCTAGCGCTCGCAACTCAAATTTTTGCTTGCAACTAAAGACAAAAAAATTGGCCTAGTGATGGGTTGTATCTAAAAAAACTCATAAATCTGGTGACTTTTAAGTCAAGGTACCACAGGCAGAGGCAGAAAATTGACAGTCGACTTCGGACCCCCATTCCGTTTTCGTGACGTTTATCTAGAACAGCGACATGGGGAAGAAAAAGCGGAAAATACTGGCTATTGCAAGCTAGTGTCTCAACTGAGCCCATAACAAGTCTGACTATTAGCGTTTCTTCCACAAATTCAACTATTTTAGCATCCATGCCGTGATAAATTTTAAAATGAAAACATTAGTAAATAAATATGTCTGCGCTTGCCAACTGCTGTGTTGTGAGCGTACAGAGAGCATAAGGTATCTGCCTGAGCCTCACGTTAACTTAACAGGCTTCCACGGATTAAAGCAGCAATGGGCGATGATGACGTTTCCATAGCAACAGGCTCTTGGCGGTCCTGGGAGTCATTCCTGGGTTGACTGTGATTTGTGGCTCAATCTGGTTTGTTTGCGAGAACTCTCGCTCGCTGGCTCGCTGCGCAATCATGTCAGCGTGGCCGTTTTCGAGCCTTTGTCTTCATTTCGTGACGACGCCCTCATCAATGCTGCTTCCTGTGCCGTCCTACCTAACCTAACCGTCTCTGCTATGCTATTAACCTAATGCGCAAATTGATAGAAAGCCTTTAATTAGGTGCTTTGGTACAATACAATGCTGATTTAAATGAGGTTTAGCCATGCAGATTGGTCCTCATCACGGACCTTCTTATCATCCGTGCACACTCTAACATAATCACGCTTATCTCGGAGGTGACGCCGAATTGCCTGCACTTGTAAGGATGTGGACGCATTTGTCACACACTCTCACTTATTACGATCAAAGTTCATGGTTGCCAAGGTAACTGCGCTTGTAGTATCTGACATTTTAAATGTCATCAGCATCCTTCTCCAACTCATCTATCTATCCACCCAACTAAAGATATGCATCTCAATGTATAACAATGTACAACAGGAGTGGGAAGAAGTAGAACACTTAATACCACAACTCGTCCAGTTAGAGTCAACTAGTTAGCTTCGTTATTAGCATAAGGTTATGCTGTACAATAATTCCTGTTGTAATAAAATGTTATTAATAATAGCCTGTATGCTGTCTTACATCTTCTAAATAGTTAAATGAAAACAAATGTGCATAAAATGTATTCAAACTTAAAGTTTGTTTATTTATTTCATTTAACAACTTAATTTAACCAAATTAAATAAATGTTTATTTAATTTGGTTTAATTAAGTTGTTACATATATATATATATATATATATATATATATATATATATATATATAAACAATATTCAGTATATTACAAATAAAATATACAAAATAATTTCAACAAAATTATAAAACTACAAATGCTGTGTGGAGTAGAAGATCACAAAATATGTCAGTGGGCATCCTCCAATTGTTTATAACCCTATACAGGTGCATCTCAATAAATTACAATATTGTACAGAAATTCATTTAATTCAGTAGTTCAATTCCAAAAGTGAAGTACAAATTATACAGAATTAACATATCGCAAAACACTTTTCAGAAGGTCAATTTGTAACCTAATTCCCATATAGAAAACAAATATTTTAATTGTTTCTTATGTAATATTAAAATTTAAGATTTCATTGCGGCGGCACGGTGGCCGACTGGTTAGAGCGTCAGCCTCACAGTTCTGAGGTGCGGGGTTCAATCCCCGTCCCCGCCTGTGTGGAGTTTGCATGTTCTCCCCGTGCCTGTGTGGGTTTTCTCCGGGCACTCCGGTTTCCTCCCACATCCCAAAAACATGCATGAATTGGAGACTCTAAATTGCCCGTAGGCATGACTGTGAGTGCGAATGGTTGTTTGTTCCTGTGTGCCCTGCGATTGGCTGGCAACCAGTTCAGGGTGTACCCCGCCTCCTGCCCGATGACAGCTGGGATAGGCTCCAGCACCCCCGCGACCCTAGTGAGGAGAAGCGGCTCAGAAAATGGATGGATGGATGGAAGATTTCATTGCCAAAATTGTAAAAAAAAAAAGGAAAACATGAAACATTTCAACATGTCTGTTATGAATCTATGAGTTTCACTTTTTCACAACCAATTTCCCCACAATATTTAAAATTGATTGTACCGTAAAAGTTGCTCTTTGAGAACAAAAATGTCATCTATAAATAAATTGAAGACAGTTGTACATTCACGTGTGGACACACTAAATTTAAATTCTGCCAAATCTATGGAGGACACATCCTCACTGGCAAAACATGAGGTACATCTGTACTATATCTAATTTGCCATCTCATTTATTTACACGGCGGCACGGTATTTGACTGGTTAGCACATCTGCCTCACAGTTCTGTGGACTGGGGTTCAAATCCCGACCCCGCCTGTGTGGCTTTTGCATGTTCTCCCCGTGCCTGCGTGGGTTTTCTCCGGGCACTCCGGTTTCCTCCCACATCCCAAAAACATGCGTGTTAGGTTGATTGAAAACTCTAGATTGCCTGTAGGTGTGAATGTGAGAGCGAATGGTTGTTTGTTTATATGTGCCCTGCGATTGGCTGGCGACCAGTTCAGGGTGTACCCAGCCTCTCGCCCGAAGATAGCTGGGATAGGCTTCAGCAAGCCCGTGACCCTAGTGAGGAAAAGCGGTACGGAAAATGGATGGATGCATTTATTTACACAAGAAGGTCAAAATATTAGGAACAGCTCTCAGTATCATGCAGTGCACTCAGTGGTGAGCCAATAGGGAAAGCTGGAAAGCCTTCTCAGCTGGTTTAAAGCGCCGACTAATATTTGTTCCGGGAAATTAATTTATTCCTAACAGTCTATGCTCTTAATTTCGCAACTTTTCTCTTGGCTGCACTGCTTCCAGTTTGTGTATGTTGATGTTATAATTTTTTGATCCAATCTGATTTGAGCCTCTCTATCTGCTGCCATGTCAATATAATTTGCCCTGGGCCTTCAGAATCAGTAGTGCTGGCCGACAATACTGAAACCTCTGATTGGTTGGTCAGAGCAATATTCATGACAGCCAATTCAGACTTACAAAACACGTAGCGAGCTGTACACATTCACATTTGCATTTTTTATGCCTGCAATAGTTGACAAAGGAGGAGAAAATTTACTTAACATTGCATTTTCAAGACGGACTTTTCCAGAAAAGCTGGACACCGTGCAGTGTCATTTGTATCGTATTGATGGTTTCTATAATTGTGACATGATAGTGGTGGTATTAAGAGGTGGATTAAATCAGTTAAGTCCCGCCACTCAGTTCTATACCACCGCAAAAGACAGCCCCAATAATAAACATATTGTTGAATTTATACCCAATAATCTGATAGTGTCCGTTAAAGCAATGAATGAAAAAGTTGACCCCGCAGGCCTTGTCTTATCTCCTGGTGTCGACCACTGAAATGAGGTCATTGATTGATTGCAGCGTTCAAGATGACCTCTCGTTTTGAGATAACATTCATCCATCCATTTTCTGTTGGGGTTAAAAAAAAAACAAACTCGTTCAAACATTCGAGTGCACGTGCCTGCAATTGTGAGCGTGTGTGCGGTTGTTTGTTCTTACAAATCCAAATTATTGCTCTCCCGCAGCACTGACCAGAGCAACGCAATTCAATCAGAGCAGAGACCCACTGGCTGCATTGATGAATTGACTAGAGAAAGCCAGTGCAAATTATGCTGACCTCTCCCTCCCTCCCTCCCTCCCTCAGCACTAAGGTCGCCTCAAGTGGAGGTAGCTACTGCAGTGCCTCAAAGCAAGTTTCCATACTCTCCGTGTGTGTGTATGTGTGTAAAAAGTGTCGACAAAGTTCTACACGTCCGTCTTCTGGTCAAACCAGGTCAAAAATGCTCAGTGGAGGAAAAAGAAGGACTCCAGAGTCTTGTCCGGTCATTGTGGTGATTTTGTGACAACTTAGGTGACTTTGTCTTTTTTTTTTTGTTGTTCTCTATTAGAAAGCCTTGGCTCATTATGTGTTTCAGGACTGATTTTAAGGTTTTTATGGTAATTTATAAAAGCTTCTTGATAAATCTTGGCCATTTTTCATTAGCTGATCTGCTTATCAACCCCCGTAGACCCTCAGGTCAGCCATATGAGCTCACAGTGCTATCAAACCTAATGTAATAATAATAATAATAATAAAAGAAAACTATAGAAAAACATGTTTCCTCCAACTGCGTGTCATGTGACTGCTTTTTCCAGTGACCAGTGCTAGTTCTGGCGGCACGGCGGTCGACTGGTTAGAGCGTCTGCCTCACCACAGTTCTGAGGACCGGGGTTCAATCCCGGCCCCGCCTGTGTGGAGTTTGCATGTTCTCCCCTGCGTGGGTTTTCTCCGGGCACTCCGGTTTCCTCCCACATTCCAAAAACATGCATGGTAGGTTAATTGAAGACTCGAAATTGCCCGTAGCTGTGAATGTGAGTGCGAAAGGTTGTTTGTTTATGTGTGCCTGCGATTGGCTGGCAACCAGTTCAGGGAGTACGCCACCTCCCACCCGATGATAGCTGGGATAGGCTTCACCGCTCACGCGACCCTAGTGAGGAGAAGCGGCTCAGAAAATTGATGGATGGATAGTGCTAGTTCTGTTCAACTACATGAGAAGAGCAGACCGGAGGAGAGACGCAGACTTTTTGCCATACATGCTTCAAAATACTTTTAAAAAAAAACAACAACATGTTAATGCACTTTTAAAGACTACATCCCAAAATTAATTTAAGTATGGCACGGAAGAAAACACAGGCTGTTTCTGTGCTGCTGTTTAGGTTCGCAACAGAGCTCAAGTGGCTCTCCGCAGTTCACAAACTCTTCTTTGATGAAGTTTTAGTGGGCAATTTTCATCTCACCAAAGCGGGTGACAGTTGTGGATGACAGTGACTTCCATTAAATTAAGTCCTACTAATTGTCACCCGTGTCTCGCATATCTTTTCTGCTGTGCTTTTACTTGCCTGTCCGGTCTTCGACTTTAAGGTATAATTAGTCCTTCATTAAGCCTTCAGACACCGCGCTAATGGACTCTGCCATTCATACGACTTCATTTAAGCTGAAAATCAAGCAGTAAGCGGTGAGGACACCACTGTGGTGTCATAACTTAGGTCGCTACATGCTCGATAATGCTGAGCTGTGAGGAAAGGACATTCTAGAAACCCAGTCTTTACGAGTTGTAGGCTACAAAAAAATTACATGCAAAAAAAAAAAAGAAAAAGAAATAGAAAAGATGGGTTGAAGCAGGGGCAATGTTGAGCATCTCCTTGGGGAGGCGCTTTAGATCTGCTGGAGCAGATCAAACAGTCACTCAACCTCATTTTTTCTGCTGTGAGAGGAGACAGCAGTGGTTGACCCCCCCACACACACACACACACACACACACACAAGGCTGCGCAATACAATACACAAGTGACGCGTGTGGGTCTGGTTCAACTGAGGGTCATGGATTCTGCCATACGACATTCTATTTCGATCAAGTTATTGAGATTCTTGTTATTATGAGTGTATCATGTCACATTTGGATGTAATATCAGCCAGTTGAAACAGCTTTTTTTTTTCTTTTTTAAAAAATCAGTTTATTTGAAAGGGGACAATGCAATTTCATAAAACACATGAAATACACATGTACACAGCATGTAAATGTAAATTAGCACCTTCAATTGCTTACTGTCTCCAATAGGGCTCGCCAAAATATTCGATTTGCTTATTAAGAATGCTGTCGATTGTGCGGAGTAGATTGTCGATTAATCGCGTCATGAAGAAAATGAGGCAAAATAATCACATTTCTCGAGATGGTGAATTTTGGGTTTTCATTAGCTGTAAGCTATAATCATCAGAATAATGAAATACTTCACTTGAATTGAACAACTAAAATAAATTGGGTTTTCCAGGATATTCTATTTTAATTGAGATGCACCTGTATACATGTATGTTAAACAATGATCATGTTTTTTTTAACAAACCATAGTATTAATAATTTCTACATTTCAACAGATGATGAAACAAGAGAAAAGAAGACTCACTGTCACTTGAGCCTTGATTCTCATCCCAGTTGCGCACATAATCATCCTGCACAAAGAAATACAAAAGAATCAGTGAGACGCTGAAGAACTGCAGACAATGAATGCACGTTTTAAGTAAGAAGTGCTATTAGCATCTCATGCTGATTATAATGTGTGCATTTTGTCTTGAAAGCATGATGATGAGCACGGCGAGACCTGTACGTAAAATGAGTACATCTGTATGGAAATGAGTCAGACTAATGTCTCGCTGTTTACCTGTACACCAGACATATGGCGCAGAGGGCCTGCTGCTATTCAAGTGCTTTGCAGTGCTTGGAATTTGAATATGAAGTTGAGGCCATGCATCGATAAAGACATACAGTACACACTGTGAATATACAGTATATTAACACTTATAAGAACTGACCTCCACTTCCTGAGGAAATGACAGCAAAAGGAGAGAAAAACTGGAAATTAGTGAAAAATAATCACTGAGCATCATACATACTGATGTTTTAAAGCTACAAATAGATGCATTTGCTTCAGAAATTACCATCTAAGACTATATATTAATTATGCAGAAAATGGATGGATGGATATTATGTATATAAAATATGTTTACTATTATGGTTGTAGAGGCAGGAAAAGCTGTTGTTTAACGCATATCTTGCATTGATTTCATTGTAGGGTGCAGTTGTGCCGATGAAGTGTCTGGTTAAAGTAGCTACAGTTTAAAGAGCCACTACCACAAACAGTATTTTATTTTATTAATTTTGTTTACTGTAAAAAAAGGTTTGCAGAGCTGTAGAGTATGAAAAAGCAATAAAAAAATATTCTTATGCTTCAGTATGATTCAGTTTTCAACTTTTTTTTGTCTAAATTTTGTCGTAATTTTCATATATTCGCTTCATTTTCATACCCCAAAAAAAAAACGTGACTTGACCATTTAGTTTGCCAGAATCGATGCGTGTTCATCCAAAGCATTTCGTAAGTTGTGTCAAAAGGGATTCAACAGATGGTAAGGCAAGCTTTTATTAACAACTCAAGGCAATAACCCTCCTGGTCTGATCGGAAACAGGAAAAATCAACGTAACATATCCTGTCAAAAGTCAGACCTTCAAAATAAAGCACACAGCATAATAACAGTTTCACCATATTTACTTTGGCCACATGGTGGCTTTTTTTTTTAGCAGTTGCACTCAGTAAACCAGCAAAAAAAAAAACAATTGTTTGAGTGTAACTTGACTTCCGAGTTAAATTTGCTCCGTGACCACACGGCATGTGTTACTACTGTTTGTGCTCAGATAAGTTGTTTAAATGTTTATAACTACCACGATAGCAATGGTGGTTTCATTGTCAATGGCGTTTTCATCATGTGTTAGCATTAAGCTAGTGGGCTTTTGTAAGGCGAAGTAATGTAATTTGGTGAATCAGGCAACTTGTAATTCTATATGTTTTATGTTTAGTTTGACAGTAAACTTCAACGAGGAGTGGCAATAGCTTGAACTTGGCCTCTTTTTTGAAGAATTGTTGCTTTTAAAGTTCACTGCCACCATTTATTGCTCGTATCTCAAACTTTTGCTCACAAGTCAAAGCAAAGTATTGGCCGAGCGACGACTCGTATCCTTAAAAACTCCCAAGTCAGGTTACTCGTAAGTCAAGGTACCGCTGTACAAAAAAAAAAAATTTTTTTTTGTGGCTGAATAAACTGTATACCACATAAAAACACTCAACTCTTGTTTAATTTCATAATTCTGGATGAGATATCTCACTGATAATATCTAATATTTCAATAGTCCTCGACAAGCAGCCCGGATACAAATCTTCTTGAGCCTATTCATAAGATATTTATCATGCCTCTGTGAGACTTTATCACAGCTTTAAACATTTAAACACTGCAAGAAGGTGCCAAAAATCTCCGAGAAGTTCTTCTTTGACATCCACAGTGTAATCGTACGCATGTAAATATTTTCATCACTGTCAAAACCCTCCACTTGAGCAGCAAAACATCTCCCGCCCGCGCGGCTTGCCCGTCGACATCGTCATTGACAACAAGATTCCTTGCCAGGAAGCCAACATGTGCCTGTGGAATGAACTCGATACTCCATTTGGGTGGTGAGTAATTGTCGGGCTTTTGTAGTTTGTAGTATACAACCTAACCATTAATCCCGTGTTTACCGCATCTCCTCAATTGATGACTCACGACCTGAATTATTCAGTAAACCCTATTTGTGCTCCTGCCAAGACTAGTGAGGAAAATGCCCCGCTGCACGGACACGACTGGAAATCAATGACTTCAGAAGGTGCGTGAGTGTGTGCAGAGGGAGAAACACACACACACACACACACACACACACACACACACTCCTGGGACTCCAATCCTAGTGAGTATGTTGAAATGCAGGGTTATGGCATACTGCATTCTAAAGGACCTGACTTGTTATGCTAATATTTTCTATACTACTGCAATAAACACCAAGTCTTTGTTTATTATTATTATGATTATTATATAACATATTTATTCATTATGTACACAAAATACTGTACATATTGTAGCCTCTGTAGCTCCTTCCAGTGTGCGCAGCTTGGCCATCAGGCAGCAATATAATAAAGTCATGCAGACAAACTAAGAGTTTGACTCCACTACTGCAAGTCAAGTGAAGTGAACTGAGTTGAGCTCTCTGCCACCAAACAGCACTCGTATCTCAAATTTTTGCACGCAAGTCAAAGAAAAAAAATATCGTCTTGTATCTCGAAAAGCTCGTAAGTCAGGTCACCACTGTACTTGGAGCAAAGTTTTCAAAACAAGCCGAGCAAATGAGCCACATGCTGTTTCACCATGTCTAGAGTCTAAATCTATGACTACGTGATCACATGTAGCAGCCTGTTTTGGTAAATTTCCATTACAACACTGTATGATTTTGGTCGTCTCAGAGGAAGGAAAGCAATGATTAAAAAAACGGTGCTCGTACATCTCGCAGCGGGAGTGAAACAAAGACGAAAGACGAGCTGTGACAGCTATCAAGCGGTGTCAGAAATGTAGAGAAATCATTTCACACAGTGAGTCTGTTTCCCGATCGGACCAATTGGAAGACACAGTGAAACACGGTTAAATCCTCAGCCTTAAATGCAAAAGAGAAAATGTCCACATGGGAGTCATCCACGTGGACAGATTTGCTGTGGTCATGTAATCTGGCGAAAGCTAATGCCAATTGTGTGTGTAAACGTAACGTGACTCACCTCCGGCTCTTATTGCAACCCTGGCATATCAAGGTGAACGTGACCACACTTTCCTAAGCACCAGTATCGCAATCGCTAGATTTTCACTCACTGTTTCCATGACAACAATGTGAGGTGGACGCCCACTGTCATTTAGATTATTCTGAAATTGGCTCTGTTGCGATTCTGTCTGTTTCGTCACACAATGTGGACATTTCACACTTCTAAACAATTCCCAAGCGTCTTATCATAGCTTTGATATGCTTTTGTCAAAATATCCCAAGGATCAAGAATCGTAGTACACTGCAAGCAAGTAAGCGACTCTATACTCCGCCTCATATACAGCTAACATGACGAGTGGGACGGAGCGGGACCTTTGACACTACAGGGGCTTCGCGTGCTGGCTCTCCTCATCTCCCTGGCTGGGCGGGATCTCTTGAGTTGCCGCTGGGTGCAACCAAAACTCAACGCAGCTCTGCTTACCTTTTGGCTTTGACATAATAGCAGGATCGTCACACCCGTGGGGGTGTTTCCGCATGACAGTGTTTCAAACAATGGAGGCCGGACACTTGAAAAAGACTGATTCTTTGCCCAGCCTAGCTGATCAAGTCATGGGCATAGGAACTTGGTGTGGGATGAAAATTCAAGCCATTCTCTCTGCTCTCAGATGCTGGGGGCGTCACCGCTGAATGTGCTAAAATGACGGCCCACTCAACTGTCAATCAAATACCACTTTCACAAACTGGAAAAATCTTATGCCTACACATAAATACATGTTTGAGCTGTAAAAATATATCCTCTTAAAGCCTTCCGTCACTGGAATACGTATATCCGCCGGTCATCGTGGGACGGAAACAATAAGGCATTCCAAAGCGGCCACGCCAACGTAAAGCCCCTGTCCAAACATTGGGCGTCATGTTGGAGCAAACAAAAAAACTTCCTCTTCCGCCTTCTCTATGTGACAACTTGACACGTTGGCTGTCAAGTTGGAAAAAAATACCCCCATCTCGCTATTCTGCCTTTCTCTGCATGACGTATGCGCACTCACAGCTGACAACGAGGCGCTCTAAAGTGGCCACGTCAGGGGAGTAGCCGAACAGAAGATGCATTTTTTTAGGTGTAGGCATAGCAAGCTTGCTATCTACAAGTCGCAATTGTGCCGGATAACTGCGAAACTGAACAAAAGCGTTGAAGTGCTTATATAGTGGGGCAGGGGTGACTCATGCCAGACTCCAAAGAGCGTCACGTGGCGCCTTTTTAGCCACACCCAAAAATCCCCAAAACTGTTTAACACTATATCCCCCCAATTGAGTTCTTAGTCTTTGCACGTTTTCAGCAATGTATTTTGAAACAAACCTCTGAATTCATTTTAAAGCCCAGACACGCCATTATTTGTTTACAAATAATAAAATGTCAATTTTGCTAAATATGTCCCCTTTAGCCAAATCGATTCTGAGAAATGTGAACACAACCTAAAATACATCTCACAAACCCACATTGTGATCAAAGAGTGAGTTGAGGGGGAAAATAACTGACATATCCAGGACAGAATCGCTGTGATCTACCTTGCTCCTGTTAAACAGAGCATGGAAGTTCTCTCTCCGCATCCCAACATGGCCGCCTGATTGACAGCTTCCTGTCCCTCTTATATATAAGCCGCGGAGCCTGCTGTCCCCTTGTAGAATTGAGCACAAGTCAAGAGGAACTGTGTCAAAGAAAGAGCTTTCGACAACTGCTGGGTGGCTGGCATAAAAGAAAAGGGTTTGAAAGAATGTGCGAGTACTTGCGTCTGTCAGGATGCGCCGGTGACTGACGGCTGCTTCTCGGCAAATGTCGGCTGTCGGACGCACTCGGCGTCAAATCTCCCGGGGGGGGGGGCACTTGCTGTGACAGCACGACTGCCTCGTCACAAAAGGACGCCGTAATAACATTCAGGCTCTGACCTTTAGTCACGTATGATACTGTATCTGCATTCATCACCGACAAACGCAGAGCAACAAGACGCACTGGAACACCTAATGTGACTTGTCAGCCATTTTCCGGCACAGATAAATACTTTTCTTGTGACACAATTTTAGGTGATGAAGATACTTTCAGAAGAAAGGAGCGAGGCAAAAGTCATAATTGGGCAATTTTGGATTTTGAATTGAAGGAAAAATAGCCCAATGTAGGGCTGACAGATACAGTATAGTCTAAAAAACAACAAACTTGCATTTATAATTCATACAGAGTAAGAATTCATTCGTGAAATTACTGTATGGAGCTCAACCATACTTCCCTATACTATCCCCTATATATTCCCTATACCTATCCCTATAGCTCATGCAGGTTTTTGAGTATTTTTCCGTAATGGGTGCGTTTGATTTTGTTCCTCCTAGTTTTCTCCATCCTTTCTCTGATGTGTGTGGCTGTGAGCCACAAGTAAGCAGCAGTGTAGCATAAACATTTAATATTTTTTACAATGGATATAATCAATCACATATACCATTTGTTTCTGTGGGGTTTAGTAAATGGCAGTTGAAAGATGCTGGTATGTCGCTTACCGGTTTGTATCTATCCCCCAATCACTATATACAGTCCTTGCCTTGAAATACGAGTGTCTTGACATATGAGTTTTTTTGAGATATGACCTGTTCCTAGGACGTTTTTTTTTTTGTCTTGTGATATGAGTAAAAATTAAGATTCTTGTGCACTTCAGACCCCCACAGTTAGATGCTAAACATAAAATAGTACGGTATATACTACTGACCCTAATCATAAATGCTTTAAAACTGCATGTATCATGTCCCTGTTTTTCAAATATTGCTTATGTATTTTGTACCCTTTCTACTAAATTCCCACATTGAAACCGCAAAATGTGAGATTTTAAACATCAAAGACTCAAAAGTAGATCGAATATAATAGTCCTCTAGAATTTCTGAATTTAAAACTGTGAGGGTCTGATTCGTCACCTTTGCTGCAGAATGAAGCTCCGCACAGAAAGTGGCCTGTTTTTCCCCTGTAACATCCCTGGAGAGCTCATCAAGGATGGACCACATGCCCTCCACCTTCTGCTGTTCACTCAAGTCCCCTCATCCTCTGTCACCTCACAGCAGGTAAAAAAAAAAAAAGGCCAAAAACAAATGCAACAACCTTTTTTTCCTTGTTATAGTACATAGTTCCCTTTTTCCATACATCAATATTTTAGTTATTTATCAGCTTCTTACATCCGGTGTGGGGAAAAAAACAAGATTTTTCTGCATACTCACGTTCACTTTTTTTATTTTATTTTTTTCTTATCTGCAGTAATCTCAAGGAAGCACTGTTCCGATTTAAACTAGGCCAGATAGCGCTGTAGTACACGAATCCAATCTGAAGAAATGCAGCGAAACATCGAATGTCGCTTTCATACATTAAGCTACTTATCATTTCCACCTTCCTTCAGGATCACACTGTTGCCGCCAGCATCAGTTTAAAGATCGCACGAGACACCTGAGACGAAACAAAACCCTGAAACAACTTTGTCATGCTATGCTTACAATTGTTATTATTCTCACTGGACTACAATGCATGAGAAGCAAGTCTGTTTAGTACATGGATTGCAAAGGATTGCAAGGGACAAATTTGCTTCTCATAACCCAGAGGGAAGCTTTTTTTTTTTGGGCTGGAAACCACAACCAGATTAATGAACAAAGCTGTGATCTAGAATTACAGGAATAAAATGTGGATGCCCAGAAATGACTCAAAAGTGATACAGTATATGGGATCATTTCACCACTTGGGGTCAGTGAAAAGTTTGACTTTTTACAAGCCTGCTGGGTTTTGTATTGATTTTCTTTGGTTTTTTTAGTCATACATTGTATCTGCAAGAGTGTATTTCATCTCTGGCAGCAACAATTTTCAATCACAGCTTTGTTCTTACTTGAACTTTCAACAATTGATGTATACTTGTTTTTGTTGTTCAGTTCAAACCTTGCTTTGTGTAATGGTTGCACTGATTTGTCCAACAAAAGGAGAAAGTAAAGGAAAGGAAATAAATACATTCTGCAGCTGTACAGCTATAGCTTTCATACTACAAATTATTCAACAAATAAAAGGATGATGACTACAGAGGAAGAACTGTAATATAGTATTTTATACAGCATCATGCTTAGAATAATTTTACACAATGGACTAATTGAGATATGGAGATGAATGGTACTTTCAAATATTCTTTTTTTTTTCCAATATGTTTACCACTGCACATAAATGGACTGACCGGTTTACCGACTGCAGAGCAAACCAGCCAACAGAATCACCGACCGGCAGCACACCGGCCAACTAATCGACCGGCCGACAGCGCACTGGACAGGATGACTGGCCAACCAACAGATCAAATGGCTACAAGAGACCTGCAGCCTGAATAACCAAATCACCAACCAACCAAGAGACATGACCAAGGGACTGACCAACCACCAAACTAACCAAATGACTGATCAAGAGGCCACCCGACTAAAGGAGCAACTAACTGACTCTCCCCTGGCGGACCAAAGCAAATGACTACTCAGCATACTGTATCATTCAAACGACCAGCGAGACACCACCTGATTCAATGACTGACCAACAAACCAATTGTCTGACAAACTAACCAACCAACTGACAGACGGAGAGTCTCTCTGACAGACTAACCAAACAAAACAACTAACCAACAAACCACCTGAATGGACTGAAATGCCCAAACCAACAAGTGACCACCTGACCAAATAACCAAACAGCCAACCCGAGAGATCACTTGACTATATGACGATCGACTGACTGCCAACTGACTGACCAATAAATCAATTAACCACCAACGGACCACCTAACACATTTACCAACTGCCAACCTAACCGGTCAGCCAAGCAACCAATTGACTGAAAGATCAGCCTATGTACCAGCCAATCAAGCAGCTTCCACTACTATATACTGTACCTAACAACCATCTCTCTGACAACATTCGATCCTTACAGGCTTGCGCTACGAACTTTCACAGCTGCAAAGCGTGGTAAAGGATCCTACTTATTACCTATACAGTAAATAAATCTGTCATTGTGGACCAGAGAACCTGGTACAAAACGCTAAGAACCTTCACTTGTTGGCTCGATGCGAGTTGCAAGGAGGAGGACAGTTGTTTGTTGGTTGTTGACAGTTTAATGTTTAATAACATTACCATAAAAATCTGGTTTAATGCTGTTCCAACAAAACGTAAGGACTCGTGCTGTCATTTGCAACTCTTTTTTTTTCTCCAAGTTCAAAATGAAAAGCTGCATAGGCTCAAGAACAAGAAAACACATCATGTTGTGAAAAACAAGGTCTATTCATTTGCTGTGGATTTTCACTCGACGGATCCCTTAAATGGGCTATTATGGAGTGTATTTCTTGACAGTAAGTGGCCTGTTTGCAGCATGTTGCAGTATTCAGGTGTCCTAGAAGCAGAAGCAGGTCATTTGGGAGACGTCAAGCGTGAGAAGTGCTCGTAGGCAGAGCTTTCTGGCACCTGTGAGGTAGGACTGAGAACAAAACGAATGCTATAAAAGACTTCTTTTTTTTTTTTTTTTCACTCTGAGGCTATTAGCCGCTTTTATTTGGAGGCTATAGCAGCTCAATGAATTTGATATTTATTCCTGTTTGTTTTTGATTTGCAAATTCACACCCTGTTCTTCTGCAGCACCTGCGTCCTTCAGATGTGGACTAACACTGCAGCATGAAGACAGGCATTCATTTTCCCCTCTGCCTCAATTACAGCCCACATACAGCTTTGGTGGGAAGCCAGAAACATCTCACAACACACCAGCAGTCGCCCCCTGCCTAGCCCAAACCCCCAAAATATCCATGTCTCCTAGATGGCTAAAGGTGGCCGCTTCATCGACATACTTCTAGACTTTCTGCAGTCTCACGCCTAATCTGGGCTATGATAAGGAGCAAGCAGCATGACGAGCTAGACTAATGGCTTTATGATGAGCTCCTATCGTCATTCACATCTGCATCAGCACAGCAGGGAGCCTTACGCATGAATCGGCGAGCTGCAAAGCTACATTCAGAGCCACTTCTGGAAAGACTCACTGCTCATATTCCGTGTCTACGATGGAGGTACAGTGGTGCCTTGAGTTTACTATCAAACTAAACGAAAAACAAAGGGAATTAGATGTTGTCGATTTAAAACAGCTACATAGTTTAGCCTTTAGTCTGCTAGTTAAATGCTAATAGGAAACGCCATAGGCATGGGCTAGCTAGAATAGGAGTTACAGTGTTATAAGCCTTTAAGCAACTGATATTTGAACACAACCGGTGCACCAACACGTCGACAGACAATATAACATTACTCACAGTCATATATTATTTATTCTCTGCGAAGAACGCCTTATATTAGTGCCGTACAGAGAAGCGGAGAGCAACTGAGACGTCTCCACGTACAGTATTTGTATCTGTCTCTTATTCTACCCCGAGGTGGCCAAGGCGGGCACACCAGAAGGGGCAGCACAATGGCCATTTATTTGGTGCAGTGTGTGCATCTTGGCCACCTGTGAGCATCATAATACTGACATGCGGCTATACGTTGAGACGGTCACAAATCCTCAGTAAGCTGCAGTCAGGGGCGGAGCTACGTGGTGGCCAGGTGTGAGACTGAAAGTCGGCTACCCTGCTGGCACCTGCGACCACCCCTTGTGTTTTTTAAGGGAGGAAAGGTTCTATCAACTCCCCCCAAATAGAAGTACTGATTCAACGCCGTAAGTAAAAGAAGATACAGAATTTTACATGTACTTAAATACAAAAGTGAAAAATAAAAATGAATTTTTACAATGAATTATATGTACAACACCCGCTTTGATAATTTGGGAGAATGAAAAAAAAAATGCACACAGAATAGTTTCCCTCTTTGATTAACTTCTCCCTGGTTCACGTTCCTCAATGTCACTGCTGTCCATGATTTTTACACGTTGTAAATCCAATTAAGATCTAATCTGTAGTTGACTTTACTACTTTACATTTTTTTAGAACTTTTTTTATGGCATGTCGTCATCTGCGGATATTTAAAAAGGCAAAGGCTCTATTTTGACAAGCTAAGGAGTAAAAAGTACAGAAATCCATGAAAAAAAGTAAGTAAAGTAACAAAGTATTTGTAATTCATACTTCTGACCACTGTCAAAAAGAAATTTTCCCTCTCAGAGATTACCACAACAGTCCAGTTGCGATCAATTCAATGCTCTCAGAATGAAATGACCTGGATGAATGACAATATTTACAGGCATTGAGTAATTTTGTTTTACTTTAGACTTATTAGTCCTATTATAGAGTGGTTTACTTATTTTTTTACAGTTATATGACAGATAATGTTGAAAGTTAAAGGTTTTATCATGATCACAGTTTGACACTGATATATCGTAGATCCCCGCATACTCGCGGTTTGGCACCTGGGTATTCACCTATTCACGGATTTGTTTAAAAAAAAAAAAAAGATTTACTTTTTTTTTCAATTACCTTTTGTTTTTTTTCTTTTTTTGGGGGGTGGGGGGACCAATCCCAAAAACGATTGTTGGCAGGTTATCCCCGCTTTAAAAAAAAAATAATGCATATTTTTTCAATACAATCATAATGGGTGTTAATTATCAGTGGATTTTCTGATTTTTCTCTATCCCCCAATAGCGGGGGTGGACCGTAGCAATACATTAAATTCGACAGTACTAACACATTCAATTATTTTTATTTCCAATGGGAAAACTGATTATAAATCATATTGCGTTTGTCCCATACCATATCCCCCATACCATATACTTAATATAAGTCACTGATGGTGTAGTGGTGCACTCGCCTGACTGGTGCGGGCAGCGTGGGATCAGTTCCCACTCAGTGACGGTGTGAAAGTGAGTGCGAATGGTTGTCAGTGTCCATATGTGCTCTGCAACTGACTGGCGACCAGTTCAGGGTGTAGTCCGCCTTTCGCCCGAAGTCAGCTGGAATAGGAACCAGCACCCCGCGACCCTAACCAGGATAAGCGGTGTTGAAAATGGATGGATGGATATACTTAATATGAAGCACGAAAGGGGTCGCAAGGGTAAACACCCTCTCAACTGTTCTCTCAAGTGATTGTGGATGTGGTGGAAGCAAGGTTCTTCCCCAAGTGTCTCTCTGCATATTTAATGTGCCTGTGTGGATGATGGGGGATGAGTGCGATTGGTGTAAAATGGAGCTATTAACTAGCAGGTGCAGATCGGACCGTGTGGTCCTAGGCTGCAGAAATGGAAGAGAGGTGTGTTCGTTTCAGATAAGGTTTTAGCAGGCACACGCTGCACACCAAGTAAGGAGAGTGAAAATAAAGGGGAGGGGGAGAACTATGCGAAAATGGCATCATCAGTACACGCTGACATGCATGATGGATGCCAGTAATCAACAGTTTCATACTGAGAAAACTTGCATTGCTGAGCCCTATTTGTCATCTAGTTCTTATCATATCTGCGTCCCAAATCAGCAGAACTTTGGGCCAATTTCATGCTTCGGTGATATCATGGACAACATCATTTTCACAAGGGAAATGGAGCAAATGTATGTATTGAATTTACTTTTAATTTAGTGCCATACAGTATGTGCTACAAGTAAAAACAAACTGGTATATGCCCAAGCCTCACAGAGATAATCACATTTTCTCTTATGAGAGGTGTGAAATAAGCCTTATGTGCTTAAAAAGGGAACTACAGTATGCATAAATATGTAAAACTACAAATTTTCCTTTAGTTCCATGATACAGTATGTGTCTGCATTTTAGCCAGTCTTCAGAACCAGCTTCCATTATTTAGCACTTCAAGATTGCACAACTGCACTTTTAGCCCAAGGAGCCCATTTGTAACATACTATAATGGCAGCAGAACCATGCCAAAGGTAATGGTAAGGAAAGGTTAACAACAAAAAAGTCATAATTAAATTTGAAACAAGGAAAAGTATATTATAAACAATCCTAACCATACATGCCTAAGAAAATTGTACGTTTTTGTTTAGTAACCATCAAGAAACCAAGAAAACAACCTTGAAAAAAAATCCTTTAGGGCATGTACTGTATGTGTAATATCCATCCATCCATCCATCCATTTTCTGAGCCGCTTCTCCTCACTAGGGTCGCGGGCGTGCTGGAGGCTATCCCAGCTGTCATCGGGCAGGAGGCGGGGTACACCCTGAACTGGTTGCCAGACAATTGCAGGCCACATACAAACAAACAACCATTCGCACTCACAGTCACACCTATGGGCAATTTTAGAGTCTCCAATGAATGCATGTTTTTGGGATGTGGGAGGAAACCGGGCGGCACGGTGGCCGACTGGTTAGAGCGTCAGCCTCACAGTTCTGAGGTGCGGGGTTCAATCCCCGTCCCCGCCTGTGTGGAGTTTGCATGTTCTCCCCGTGCCTGTGTGGGTTTTCTCCGGGCACTCCGGTTTCCTCCCACATCCCAAAAACATGCATTAATTGGAGACTAAATTGCCCATAGGCATGACTGTGAGTGCGAATGGTTGTTTGTTCCTATGTGCCCTGCGATTGGCTGGCAACCAGTTCAGGGTGTACCCCGCCTCCTGCCCGATGACAGCTGGGATAGGCTCCAGCACGCCCGCGACCCTAGTGAGGAGAAGCGGTTCAGAAAATGGATGGATGGATGGATGGGAGGAAACCGGAGTGCCCGGAGAAAACCCACGAAGGCACGGGGAGAACATGCAAACTCCACACAGGCGGGGCCGGGGATTGAACCCGGGTCCTCAGAACTATGAGGCTGACGCTCTAACCAGTCGGTCACCGTGCCACTTATGTGTAATACATTTAATTTATTTTAAGATATTCATCAGGGCCATCTCTCTATTTTACTTCAACAGAGGAGTTCAGGTTGAGTTCTGGGGTTACTTTGGTACATCTGGCACACTCATGGGCAGTTATTGGCCAAACGTGGCCAGGATAGGAATATTTTGAGGTTTAACTGCACAACCTTATGAAGCAAATCACTGCAATCAAACAATTTCTGTAACTCTAAACTCATTCACTGGCGTGGATGTTTATGTTGGGCAACTGGATATCCAACCGTTTACTGCCATCGACGTATATATTCGTCAAGTATGTTTTTCAAAGGGTAGGAGTGAAAGAGGGTCTCGCCCAGCTTATTTATGAAATTCAGATTTGTAAACTACTGTAATGACTAACAGATGCCTGTAGATGGCGTAGATGGTATTTGAGATTTCATCGTACCCTACATGTTGCAGCAAAGTAACCGGTGAACATGAGCGAACCTCCTCCGTGTCACTACAGTGTTCTTTTCAGTGTACAGTGTGTAACATGGAGGAGAATTGGTTATGTTCTGGGGCTGCTTTTCTGTATCCGGCACACATATTGTCATTTCCATCTTAAAAGATGTTTATTTGACAAGTAAAAACATTATTTCAACTCAGAATTTGTCCAGGATATAAATATTTTGGGCTTAACTGAACAACCTTATGAAGCAATCAAATGATTTACTGTATATAACTCTGGATAGTTTGAGATTTCATCGTGCGGTGCACGCACTCTGTGTCGGCATGAAGGAAAGCAGCCCCAGAACATAAACAAGCCTCCTCTGTGTTTCACAGGAGCTATGGCGTTCGTTTCTGTTTACAGTGTGAGACATAGAGCTTTCGTTATGTTCTGGCATTACTTTAATTCTTGCCATGGTCATTGAACAAATAATAACAATTTAAATTCAAAATATGGCCAGGCTATGACGCATTTTGTATGTAACACACACGTGCGAGAAAACGGAACACACCTTGTCAACAAAATCTCAATTTAAAAAAAAAAAGTTTGTTACAGCTAGGTTCAAAATATTTCATAAGATTCTGTCAGAGTTCTCTCTGTGCATTCCCCATCTGCTTCTTCCCTGTTCCCAGCGTTTCTTCGCTCGGGTGGATTTGGTGCATTAGTGGAATGAAACGTTGAGTGCACCTGTCAGATTAAAGGATTGACTTCTATTATTTGTTGACTGAAACTGTTAAATATAATCCGCTTGTCTTCCTGTGAAATAGATTGAATTGGAGTGTGGATGTATTGGAAGTGAAAGAGGCCTGTTATCCCCGCTCTGCTCTCACCGGGAATACATATTAAATATTTACAGTATTCACTCTGCTGCTTGTGTATTGTCCGTTGCACTTGCGAGGGGGATATGTGCATTTTAGTGTGTTTATGGAAGAAGAAGTAGGATGTGGAGGATGAGGAGAGCTCCTCTTTCATGTGCTGTAGCTTTGATTATTGCTTTCCACTGTTGGATTAATATTCAGCATGCCTCTCTCGGAGGACTGTGCGAGTCAACATCAATTTGTGTAATCGGAATACCTATGATGACTGTGATGAGTGCATGTAATTCCCACAGACCGACGCTTACTCTTTGTCGAGTTCAGAAGGAGCAACCTGGGCTGATTGCATATTATACGTATGATTATATAAAGCGTGTCGCGGCGCCTCTGGTGAATCAAGAGGAGCGCGTGGAGAACAATTCCCAGCAAAGGATGCTTTTCATGTGGCCTGGAGCTGGCCCAGGGAGCAGGATAGAGTCATCAAACTCCCAGTGAAGCTTGCTGCATTTTGACACCATAATACGCGCGCACACACACACACACACACACACACAGATTGGTGTTGCTACGGCAGCAAGCTGAAATCAAAGTGGTTTCTATTGGCGGGCCTTCCCCAGCCCCCCACCACCCCCAATCCTCTGGGAAGCTCAGTGGCTCTCTTCTATGATACTTCTCCTGTCATTCTGATCAGCTGCAGAGACACCACCAATATTTGCCTTTAACGCACACACACACACGCGCGCAAATGTGATCCCACACACACACACACACACACACAGTTAACCACCGCTGGGAGCGATGATCACAAGAGAGGCAACAATGAGCGAGTCTGTGCTTCACTGCAGTTTTGATGATAAATAAAGACAAAAATACGATGCGTGACAGCTTTATATCTTCACGCTTTCATCTTTATGTACAATTGCTCTACATATACAGTACAACCTTATTACATTACTTGCACAATATAATGAGATCAAGACGAGAGCTGTACAGAAAAATCCTGCTTTTGAAAAGATAACTAGAAATGCATCGTGTACGTTTGCTTTTTCAATACTTTTTCCCATGTCAGTGTGTGAATGGCACAGACACGAAATGCGGTTGAACGAACTCCATCCATCCATTTCCTATTGCACTTGTCCTCATTAGGCGCCACGGTTGAGCTGGAGCCTATCTCAGCTGCCCTTGGGTGAGAAAAATAACCATTCACAATCACACCCATGGGCAATTTAGTCTTCAATGAACTATAATGCATGTTTTTGAAATAAGGGAGGAAACCCACAAAAACACAGGGAGAACATGCAAACTCCACACTGGAAGGAAGATTCAAACGCAGAACCTCTAAACTGTGAGACAGACATGCTAACCACTATTCCAATACTCCGGTTTAAGAAAAGGTAATAGTGAAAAGCCAGCACAGGGGTGTAAAGGCAGAATGTAAATTTACCGGATCAAGCTGTATACATGTGGTCAGATAATGTCTATACTGGTGAAGCAGCATGTTGTCTATTTGCCAAGGTTATTTTTGGACTACCCGCTACCAGAGGTAGGGGACTCGAATCACATGACTTGACTCGGGTCAGACTCGAATCGCCAATTTTAGGATTTTAGGACTTTGTGTGGCTAAAGCATATGGGTGATTCGACATGACTGACTTGGTATTCGTCAGACTAGAATTGACTGCATGACTTGACAAGTGTTACCTGTTTACATTTTAAAATCAAGCTAGTGTGCCATTTGTTTTGTGTTTGAAAGAAAAGTTACCTTTTGTGTAGTGCGCAGTAACCTGGCAACCTACCAGTATGAAATGATGTGGAGTGCAGAGGCCACCTCATGTAGCAAGTACACCATATTGCCAAATATATTCACTTACCTGCCTTGACTCACATATGATTTTAAGTAATATCCCATCCTAAATCTGTATGATTTCATATGATGTTGGTCTACCCTTTGCACCTGTAACAGCTTCAACTCTTGTGGGAAGGCTTTCACAACAAGGTTAAAGAGTGAGTCTATGGGAATTTTTGTCCATTGTTCCAGGAGCATATTTGTGATGTCACAAACTGATGTTGGACGAGACGGCCTGGCTCACTGTCCACTTGAAATTAACCGGAAGGTGTTCTATCGCGTTGAGGGCAGGACTCTGCGCAGGCCAATCATGTTCATCCTTAAAGACATGGATGAGAGAATTTGATGTGGCTGAACTTGACTGTCCTGAAAAATCCTGACCTCAACCGTATAAAACACTTCTGGAGGAATTAGAGCGGCGACTGAGAGCGCGTAACCTCATAAATTCCCATTAACACACTCCTAAACCTCGTGGAAAGCCTTTCCAGAAGAGTTTAAGATGTTATAACTGCAGACGGTGGACCGATGTCATATTAAAATTAAGTTTGAGATGTCACCTAAATTCATATTGAGTCAAGGCAGGTGAGCGAATACTTTTGGCATTATAGTGTATCTTAGAGCGAGCACCAAAGATGATGAAAATTCGATTCAAGGGTTATACTTTTGATAAATTCAGAGAAAAGAGTAGCTATATACAAGGTTTGCACCTCAAATATAAGAGACAATAATTACAACATCTAACTTCACCCGTCACTATAAAACCCATTGAGACAAGTACGTTTCGATAAGTTTAGCTAACCAACTTTCATGTCATCTATGCGTCCAATTAAGAAGACGATAAAGTAACAGACAATACGGAAACTGTTTTGGGACCATTAAAAATGTGACTTGAGTGTGTTGGTTAAGCTAACTCACTCAAGTACAGATACTTTACTGAGTGAAAAGTGGCTAATTTGCGAATATATGTTGTAACTGAGCATGACTGTATGACTGAACTTATGACATGCCTAACGCAAGTTAGGACTTGACTTGCTCTGGGCGAAGGGCAGACTCCACCCTGGACTGGGCGCCAGTCAATCACAGGGCACTTATGGAGACAGACAATCTTTCACACTCACATTCATACTGTCACTGATTCAGAACTGAACCCACTCGAAACTTGATAAACCCCCGACGACCAGAACTACAGAGGTACAAAAAAAGCTTATAACTATAGGGCTGGGCAGACATTAGACACTGTCCTTACCTCCTATTTTTCCATTCAGTTCCAGTTAAGTTTACTGTACCACCTAAGCACTTATTCTATAGTCTATGTTTTGCTGCTCTACATTTCATGTTAGTTTAGCGGCTAGCATGCTAAAGTCTTCTCCCTGTTAACTCTTCTTCTTCTTCCATGTGTTGCATGCACCTACTCCTGATCCTCCTTCAGGAGCAAGATACGGCTCTTGTATTGGATCTCAATGGCAATAATGTAGTGTATGTGTACGGAAGGGGTTGGTGCGACGGTCAATAAAAGATGTGCAGAATTCCGAGAGAGGCTTGGACATTTTGGAGCAAAAGTTCACGACAGTGATTTATAACCCTGCAATAACACCATTTCATTACCAACCAAATTACTGTTCCATGGGACATACTGTTGTTGTCTTCAAGTCAAACTAATCCCCTTCCTATTTTCACATGCGGGCACCTTATCCTCTGGGACATGCGTGGTTGATGCTGGATGGGATTACCAATGACAAGCGGTTTCTCCGCATCCCGAGAAGGTCTTTTATTGTCCTCATGTAGATCATCAAGCAATAGAGTGACGCTCATATTTCAAATCCTATAACCATATCTCTCACGAGCTGCAGGACGCACCCTGGCTCAATTAAAACGCAATTAGCTGCTTTCATATGGAACCTAATCCAACTGCGCTAATGTCCAAATGCCATTGAGGGTCATTTGTAATCATTTTTGCAGAACATCCATACATTCACAGACACGTCTAATGCATCATGAGCACCATCCTGCAGGCGTCGGTTGATCACTCCCTGCAGCCTCGCTTGAGCCCGCTCCATGGGGGGGGGGGGGGGGGGGGGGGGGATACGCACATCAATCCGTCTCCACCTCGTCGCTGCACTTGCTTAATTCTCTTGGTTAGGAAATCTCTCGAGACACGTCGGAGGAAGGAAGCGGTATATCACCCACATTAGACGGATGTGCACCCCGTTAATTGTTTGTTATTATCTGAAGTCAAGATAGGAGAAGAAGCGATGCGGATCCATTTTTGCCTCTTATGAAGCGTCACATGGAGGGGGGGGGAATCATATTAAGTGTGCTATTAAACTAAAACATGATGTTAAGTAGCATGGTAAAACTAGTTTGCCTTCTTAATTCAATCCAAATAGGTAATAAAATAATACACATTTCAAGGAATAATATAAAAACGAGCAGAATCCTCATTATTATGAAATGATAGCCTCTTTTCTGTACAATATTGAATTTGGGAAAGCTACATATGTTTGAATTCTTCATAGTACACATTGCATCCTAATTGTTTTCTAATAAACAAGTTTTGCCAAGTTGCATTGCTAATAATGTGTATGGGTAGGCTACATTAAAAAAAATTAAAAATTAAAATAAATGTCGCATTATAGCGCACGCACTTACGTCTCTGAAACGGTTCCAGTGCTTGATCTTGCGGCTGTACTGGGAAATGGTGGACAGCCACTGCTCGTCCTCCATAAAATTGCCCGTCTTTTCCGCCTCCTTCACGCTCCGCACTTCGGTTGCGGCGGCGGCGGCGGCGGCGGTGGCGGCCTGGAAGCTGCTGGAGCCGAGCAGCACCAGCACCAGCGGCGGGACCGCGAGGCACAACATATCCGCCCTGTGGAGCACGCTGAGTCGGTCAAAGAAGGAGAAGAAGCAAAACGCACGTTCTCGGCTCTCCTCTTCTCGGAGCAGGATGAAGACGAGGAGGAGGAAGAGGAGGATGCTGAGGCTGGAATGAAAAAAGTGATTAGCTTCGAGGATGCTCTTCTTCTGTGCGGGGAGGGAGAGAAGGGAGGGGAGGAGGGCGGGGGGTCTAGCCTAGATTGGAGGGAATGTAAATCCGCTACGGCTAATCTATAAATACAAAGGCTCCTCAGTTTACGACGGAGGCAACGTAACCCGAGTCAGCCAGTCAGAACACGAACCGTTAATGCACTAGTAAAGTTGTAATTCCAGTACAACTTTTTATGAAAAACAACCATATATTATGAAATATAAGCCATCACATAAAATGTGTGTGTATATGTATATATATATATATATATATATATATATATATATATATATATATATATATATATATATATATATATTCTTTTTTTTGTGAATTGAGTAAAATTAGTTAATTTGTGGTTCAGTTGACGCTATTTCTAGTTGGAGTATTATAAATTAATTTGTATTAAACCACTGGTTCTTAAACTTTTTACATCAAGTACCACCTCAAAAAATACTCCAAGTAGCCCCCAAAATGACCAAAATTAATACAGTAGCGTAGTAGGCCCATAATAGCAATTAGTGTTTATAAAAAACGAGGAAGGTGTTATTTCTTTAAGTATATTTAATATTATTGACAGCCACTGTAACATTGTGCTGTTGGAGCATTAACATTGCACGTATATATAGAAAAATAAATACTTAAACGATTCAATTAAAATGTATTGCACATAAAAGGGCGGCACGGTGGCCGACTGGTAAGAGCGTCAGCCTCACAGTTCTGAGGACCCGGGTTCAATCCCCGGCCCCGCCTGTGTGGAGTTTGCATGTTCTCCCCGTGCCTGCGTGGGTTTTCTCCGGGCACTCCGGTTTCCTCCCACATCCCAAAAACATGCATTAATTGGAGACTCTAAATTGCCCGTAGGCATGACTGTGAGTGCGAATGGTTGTTTGTTTCTCTGTGCCCTGCGATTGGCTGGCAACCAGTTCAGGGTGTACCCCGCCTCCTGCCCGATGACAGCTGGGATAGGCTCCAGCACGCCCGCGACCCTCGTGAGGAGAAGCGGCTCAGAAAATGGATGGATGGATGGATGGATGCACATAAAAGATGAATAAAAATTGTACCTATACACTTAAAATTAATTTGGGTTTTTTGTTACCGCAACTCCATCCATCCATCCATTTTCTGAGCCGCTTCTCCTCACTGGGGTTGTGGGCGTGCCGGAGCCTATCCCAGCTATCATCGGGCAGGAGGCGGGTTGCCAGCCAATCGCAGGGCACATACAAACAAACAACCATTCGCACTCACATTCACACCTACGGGCAATTTAGAGTTGTCAATTAACCTACCATGCATGTTTTTGGGATGTGGGAGGAAACCGGAGTGCCCGGAGAAAACCCACGCAGGCACAGGGAGAACATGCAAACTCCCCGGTCCTCAGAACTGTGAGGCAGACGCTCTAACCAGGCAGACAATCTAACCAGTCATCCACCGTGCTGCCGTTACTGCAACTCAGTCCAACTAAAAGTACCTAAATCATTGGGTCAACTTGAAATATGAAATTTAATTATTGTCAACTCATCAGTTAAATCAGAGCAGTCCAAGTAACTCAGATCACCAAATTGACTCGATTAAATATGAGTAGCCCCTGCAAAACTGCCCGGGACAACCCACACAAGCCCACAAGTCAAGACCGGTCAAGACTGCCCCCTGGTCCGTGTGGAAAGGACGCCATTTTTTTTATTTATTTTTTTTAATTTATTTTTTTTTTTTTACAAGGAGGCCCAGACATTGCATCATCAGTCAACATAAGGAGGTAAGAAAAGATTTTTGTAAATTATAAAGGTGCAGTTCGCCATTCTATGCAATGTTAAAATGGTTTCCAAACCAGGTTCCTTAAGCTAGCTATTATCCTCTGTATGATTAACTAAATACTACCCTTGTTAGCTCCCTATAAGTTATATAGCCTATTAGCTAACTATCTGAATACAGCAAGGGCATTTTTATATCAGGATTTTCCCACTATCTAAGGCAATTTTGATCTCAAAACAAACAAACAAAACAAAACAGGTAAATACTGGATATGGTTCTCCATACATAGACATTACATGCATTGTACGATTCAGATACTTCTAAAAATATTTCACCATTTGTGGAGTGCAGCTGTTCAAAGCACCTCTAAATTTGCAACTGTTATGTTTTTAATTACATTTTCATTGTTTTATGAATTTATATATTGTTCTTAAACCAATCTTATCTCGGAGTACGTCAGCAATGTGAGGTCTCACACTTTTTAAATCGATATAAGCGTCCCTCCCACTTAATAATGCAATCCCATCAATGACTGCAATGTGGGATTCAACAAAGCTCATCTGTTTTAAAGCAGCAGAATACTTCTCTGCAAGTATGCTAATGCAGACATTCTGACAGCTTCATGAAAACTAATGCCCATGTGCAAATTTACACATTTTACACTCACACCAGGGTCCAATTACTTGTTGTCACGTTGCACTATTTCATATTCTCAGTATACGTGAGGCAGCTGGATGACCATCTCGCATGATGAAAACTTTAAAGTAGCTGCACGTATGCTTCCATTATGTATGTGATGGTTCTACGTACCCGGGGAGGTTGGGAGCAAACACGGCTGACGGTATTCAAGCCTCGAGTCACATCCTGTAAAATGACAGACCCACAGGACGGGGGAGGGGGACCTTCAGGTATTCCTTGTATGAGGTACTGGAAAGATGGGCTCCTCTGTCTGAGATGTATGCAGATTGCAGAGACTTGCGTTATAGCACAGCAACAAGCCATCAAGCACAAGCCAAGCATTGGAAAACATACTGTAGCTTTTGTCTGTTAACATGAGATTGTGACAGGTCACTCAATCTCCTGATATGGGGCTGAATAGCAAAGGGAAATGACAGTAGTATAATAGCCATCAGTTCTCTCTGTATCATGTAAAATTGCAAAAACACAATTATTTACCGTCAATCAAAAACAAGCTAATTTGATGGTGTTTTGTTTGTTACACTTTTAAAGTGGAACTAAACAGGCGCAATAAATGTCATATACATTTGACACACCACAGAGAAGAGTAATGTTAACAAGCCTGCCAAATTTGAATGAATTTTTAAAAAACGGCTAAGTATACAAAGTCAGGCTTCAAAACTTGAATAATAACGGCCACCTATCAGCTCTCATACACTGTGGGCGTGTCAAATGGATGCACCAAAAGGAATCAAACATACTGAGGGGGTGATAGCTTATACGATGTAAAATCACATTAGAAGGCTCAACTTCAAAATTTAATGGTTATTGTGGACTATAATCATAAAAATAAGCACACGAGTCAGTTAGCCTAGTTGTTAGTGACATAATGTCACAGCTGAACACAGCACCTGATGAAGCGGCACTGCCCCATTCACTAGTATCAAGTTACCCACGAAGCCGTGTTGTCTCTGGAATCAGGAAAATTCAAATGGTGAAAAAGATGCTTAAACTGTATCTCAACAGTTCAGCACTATATTGTTATGTCTTTGCATATGTTTTTAGCACTTCAAACATATTTAATGTAATTAGAAACAAAACACGGATTTCTGCTTAGTGCCACTTTAAACTGTTGGTCATCATAAACTGGAGGATCATTCCACCAATAGGTCTTTATGTGCAACTATAGGTCTGTGTTTCTTTACCTTTTAATGTATCATCATGGTGCCATTTTGGTACTGGATTTAATTTTAATTATAAAGATTGAAATATTTAAGAACACAAACACAGTCCTTAGCACATGCAGGAAAAAAAAAAACCCAAAACATATCAGAGGTCACCAATATGGTAATTACTCACCAGTGATGGCACATGGTGATTTCCTAGGAATGTTGTGGAAGTGATGAGTTGAAAATGTACACTTGCAGAGATTGTTTTACCATAAAATATTGCATATTTATATTTTCCTACTTTGTTAAATCATTTTGATAATTATTGTTAGAAATCAGTGATGTGATTAGTGTCTTCACATAAATTTGTTTTTTTTTCTGAAATTTATATCGAACTGGTAGGCCTTTTCATGAATCTGTACCCAAACAGCTCTTCGTTTCAAAAGGTTCTACCCTGTACTATATTATACTGCTACTATAAATTTGAATGAAACAGCACAAAAAAGTCTATCTACCAACCTACGTACTGTACCTTGTTAGCTAGCCTATTTTAGGCTTGCCTAGCTCAGCCTAGCCTAGCTTAACCTAGCCTATTTTTGCGTTAGGGTATCATATTTTATCTGAGCTTATCGTAGGCTGGGATAGGTGAAGTTAGCCTAGGTGGAGATAGGCTAGACTGAGATAGGCTAGACTGAGCTAGCCTATCCTATCCCTTCAGAATTCTGATTCTGAACTGATTAAAAATCAGCAAGGTTTACAGTTGAGATTCTTTATTAAATCAATCTACTATTTGAGTAGTAGGAGAGATAAAATAGTTAACTCACAGGGCTCAAGCCACCTATCTATATGCTAGCACCTAGCTAGCCTCGCAAGCTGGTTAGCAAGCCAACTGTGATTCTCTGTCTAAAATAGCAGATCAGCATTACAATTAGAATTTGTATTGTCATTGCACAACGGCAATAATAAGTTGGAGAAATAACTTAGATAACTCACACACAGACCAAAATATATTAACAAAAATGACCAGACTGTTAAGAAAAAAAATAGAAAAGATGGAACTCAATTTTATGCAAAAAGAAAAACACGCAGAGTAAATGAGCTGATTGACATCAGGTGTCCACTGAGGCTAATGAGTTGGTCACTTGTCCTTGGAGAGAAAAATGGCAGCTTCTGATTGGATAGGAGCAAAGAGTGGGTGTGTCTTCAGTAGGAGAAGGAACTTGGGTCCATGTTGTGTTTGTCTGTGTTCCACTTCTTGAAAACTCACTTTAACAATATAATATAATATAATATAATATAATATAATATAATATAATATAATATAATATAATATAATATATAATATAATATAATATAATATAATATAATATAATATAATATAATATAATATAATATAATATAATATGGCGGCACGTTGGGCAACTGGTTAGAGCGTCTGCCTCGCAGTTCTGAGGACCGGGATTCAATCCTCGGCCCCGCCTGTGTGGAGTTTGCATGTTCTCTCTGTGCCTGTGTGCGTTTTCTCCGGGCACTCCAGTTTCCCCCCACATCCCAAAAACATGCATGGTAGGTTAATATATTTGATCTCGATCTGAGCCCAACTGCACATGTGAAAACAAAATAATTATGTTTTATTTCATGAGTCAAACTTTTTTTGATCCAGAATTGATCACAATTGCAGTTTGAAACAAAAATTATTTTACATTTTTTTCTCTCTTGGGTTCAACCAAATTTAACACCGATCTGATCCCAACTGCACATTTGGAAGCAAATTAATTTATATGTATTTTTTTTTAAAGGCTTTTTAATTAACAGTCACTTGTACTGTATTAGATTTTGTGCTCATTTGTTGTATTTATTTTAGGGGGCAAATGACTATGCAAACATATATAGTTTAAGATAATACAGAATCAAAGCAGTATGCAGTTTAAATCATGAAGAATATTTTAAAATAGCATTTTAGTATGATATTAGAAAAATAAATTACAGATTTAATGGAGTTTGCATGACACATGCTCAGGCTGCACACCTCTCAATTCAGCCACAAACAGCCTCCCCAAGTTGAAGTCAAATCACGAAAAAACGTCATCTTGACAGGGGGGCTAAATATTTGATGGCACGCCGCTAAAATGAGCAATCGCTTCATTCGGGGACGAGACACGGTGAGCCGACATAAATAATAATGATCAGAATCTCCTTTTTCTGTTGGTAGTCCTTCGCGTTCACTTCATCATGTCGCTATCAACTGCATGTGGCCCCCTACGTCCCCTGCGTCTATCATTTCACAACCGGCAATGACATCTGATCAATACACACAATAATTGTCATTCTTGGGCACGGTGCAACTGAGTGGAATGTGCCAGAAGTCTGGCTCATTGGGGAATGTCATGTCACACAACGTGTACACAGACAGGAGGAACAGAGGGGGAAGGCAATTCTTTTTTTAATTATGGAAATGGAAATATTGCATATCTACAGTACATCCTGAAAATGCAAAATCAGCCACAATGATGTTTATAACACTCCTTTATTTGTGACCTCATTTAGTGCTTTCACAGAAAGGTTCAAGGACTCTTTTCACAAAAGATAAAACAGTGGTGCTTTGAGATAAGAGCTCAATTCATTCCGTGACCACGCTCAAAACACTCATATCTCAAATCATCGTTCCCCACTGAATTGAAGCGAAATGCCATTAATCCATTCCAACCTACAAAACATCTATATTTTTCATGACAAAAATAGAACTTTATAATTGTAATTCTATACTTTTGTTATGAAAACATACAGTAATTACATAATTACATAGAACTAAAAAGACTGAAACAGTTTTTGTCTCACATTGCATCAAAAGAATGGTCATCGTGCTGCTCCTTCTGTTGTGCCCGCCTTGGCCACATGGGGGCAGTATAATACAGACAAACAGGTATACTGCACTCAGCTCCTTAGCCACTAATATCAGTTGTTCTTTGCATGGGACAAATAATTTTGTTTAGTTTGACATTAAACTTCAACTGGGAGTCTCAATAAACAAGTAAAGTCTCTTTTTTGAAGAATTGTTTTGGCAAAGCAAGAAATCGTCTGATAATCAACTTTTATCTCCAAAAACTTGTAAGTCTGGTCACTCATATCTCAAGGTGTGATACCTTGAGATATGAGATATAATGCCACGGGCCATTAAAAAAATGGACGGCGGGCTACAAATGGCCCATAGGCTGTAGTTTGGACACCCCTAACATAAACAATACATGCAGTAATTGCTTGGATTGGTTTTATTGTGTTTAACAAATTAAAGTCAAAGAATTTCAAAGTGGCCTTTATATCCTTTAATATTTGTGTACGCAGCGCCCGGAGAAAAAGTTTGGACACTCCTGCAAACATCATAATTAACCAATTTCGGGGCAACATTAATGCAGCATATATTACAGGAGTCTTGATCATGTAAATGCTCAGTGGACCAGCTTAAAGAATGAAGAGAGCCTTACTGGCCATACTTTGTGATCTGAAGTTTCCCATGATTTGAGTTCATCTCATAACACTTTCCCACAGAATGAAACAAACAGGCAAGGCCCAAGCCTCACTTTTAACCCGAGTTGCATACATACTGCATGTGTAAGGAGTTCACACCATGCGAAAAAGAAGTGCATCTGTCAGCACAACTCATCCAGGACTGAGAGCAAGCGGGTCTTTTTGTGCTTCTTCCAGCAATAAATCACAAGCTGAACGCGTCGCAGTCGCACCTCCGGGGTCGGTTGACTTGGAAACAAATTGACACACACGTGAATGTGATGATGCTGAGACACAGCGGGAGTGATGACAGATGAATGAGTGGACACTGGAGGTGACACAGAACTTTATGTCATCAGTTTTGGTGGAGTCAGCAGTATGAACGTGGGAGGAGACCATGCAGAACCGTCACTCACGACTGTGATACAAATACTCTGCTGTGAGTAAAAGTGCGGCTTTTTGGAGTAAAGTTTACAAGTAATATGAGAAATGTAATGAATATGTTCCTAGGTCAATCTGTCACCATTATTAAAGCTTTATTAACTGCACAGGCAATGTTTTAAGAAATATTTCAACATTACAATGTCATCTAAGTGTCAAAGTAAGCTTAGCAATGAATGGCATGTTTTTCACATCAACTTATCAAGTCAAGGCTCCATCTTTTTTATACTGTGTCATACAGGTTGAAATATAAGTTAAATACTAGCAGGAACAATAAAAACAATAGAATTGGCCCAACTTTATCCGTGAATAACAAAGACAAAATGACACAAACACACTTTACACCACAGGTGTCAAACTGGTGGCCCGGGGGTGAGATCCGGCCCGCCACATCATTTTATGTGGCCCGCGAAAGCAAATAAAAATTGCTAATTGTGTTCTGCTGTAATAACATTGAGATATTTGCAAGCATTTTTTTTGTTACCAATCCCCCTTTGAAAACACACGTAATAGTGGAAAAACATGTTTTTATAGGCTTCTGATTTTAAAACTGGTTATTCATGAATGTGTTGTGTATATCCATCCATCCATCTTCTTTACCGCTTCTCCTCACTAGGGTCGTGGGCTGCTGGAGCCTATGCCAGCTATCTTCGGGCGGGAGGCGGGGTACACCCTGAACCGGTCGCCAGCCAATCGCAGTGTGTTGTGTATACTGTATGCAATTATAGGTGGTAATCTTTTGTTTATTTGGGTTCACAGTCGTAGCGGCCCTTCGAGGGAAGTCATAACTATGATGTGGCCCGTGACAAAGATGAGTTTCACAACCCTGCTTTACACGTTACAGGAGTTTCCTCTCAAAACGTCAGCTTCATCGCGTCATTCCTGGAGGAAATGAAAGTGAGGAATCAAGAAATCAGCCTTTCAATCTTCCTTGCAGCCTCTCTCAGATTACCAAGCTCTGAGCGTGAGCCCATAAGTCGTGTTCCTTCATTGTGATCATAAAGTATAGACGCTTTTTCATGTCAGAGTTAAGTCCTTGTTGAAGTGGGAAAACACAGTGGGACTACAATGACATAAAGTATCAAGCTTATGTGTCAGAGTTAAGTCCTAATGAGGTGTGTTCACTTTGACGCGCCATCATCTTGTTAACATGATTTTAATTGGAACAATAATAAGTATGCACATACATACATAAGGTACATACAGTACAGTACATATACACTGGGAGGAAAAAGTATGTGACACCTTTGAAATCTCTTAAATTTGTGCATAAATTAGTCATCAAATGTAGTCTGATCTTCATCTTCACCTTCAGCGAGATTCATGGGATGTCTGGTGTGAATAGCTGTTGCAGTGATCATGTACATTATCCCTCTTACAGTAATCCCTCATAAACTTTAAACAATGATATTGTACTGAGGTGAGTTTTATTATTTGTTGCAGAGTGTTCGAGTCGTTTGGGGCATAAAATAGTTGTCCACCAAAAGTAGTGCGGCCTTTGAGAACAAAGAGGTTAATAAAACTGATGGAAACATTGCCTTTGTGTATAGATAAACATGTTTTATGACTGCAACAGTTTGACTCTGGAACACCTGATTCCATAAAGTTGCAGATTAGTATAAGTACTTAAATTAAATGCAACTTGCTACATGTCCTCAGAGCTGTGAGGCAGACGTGCTGACTACTAGTTCACCATGCTGCTGTATTGGAATCATAGTCATAGAGCATCTCCAGGATGATTCCACTTTCAGTGCTAACGTGGTCGCTATGTTGACAGGACGGCATCGCAACCACCACAACCTGGGACTTCTAAACCCCCCCGACTCAATTCATGTGTGGCCTTATTGCATCACGGGTGCCACGTCGAGGTGGGAAGCAGAATGGAAAGGAGCAAACAGAGCATGGCGCACACCGTGTTTTACAATTCAAACGGGCCTCGGAGAGCTGTTCAATTGCTCCGCCTCAGGCTAGCCACTTCATGCATAATGAATATACAAAGCAAAAGGATGGCTGAGGATGTTTTTTTACCACTCCAATTTTGTCTATAATGCGCAGTACTAATTAAATGGAGTTTGTTTCAAAGGAAACAGGGCACTTAAGTAACTCTTTTAACACAAAAACTTGAATCGAAATGTTGTTTTACGTGTTACTTTACACAATAACAGTGCTATAATAAGGTTCTTCAAATAGGGTGAGAGAACAGCTTTAATAATATTGCAAATATTCCCCATACGCAAATGCTGTACATTCGTAATTATTGTGAAGTATTAAAAATTCAAGTTACTGTTTTTTCCTGCAGTTGAACGAAGGAACAAAGAAAACCAACCTCTCAATAACAAGCTCTTCATATCATAAAAGCAGTGCAGTGAGGCCCCCATGTGGAACGTCGCCTTGTTACACTCTGAACAGGGAAACAAGAACCAGAAGGAAGAAAAATATGACATAGCAGAACATAGCATAAAATAGCCCAACTAAATAAGATTAAAAACATTTTGATGTCAACTTGCTACATAAAATCTAATTCAGCTGATTAAATACGGCAACCCCTAATGGGAAAAGATAAAAATCACAAAAACAACAGCAAAATTTAAAGTAATGCTTTGATATTTGAACAATGTAATAACTGTTAGGTTGATCAAAATACAAAAATGAGCCGTAGCGTGCAGAGAAAATGCATTTAAGTATGCATACATGATATAAAATAATTCTAAAATACTAACTAATGCAATTTTGTGTCACAGCTTAACTTGACAATCGTAAATATTACACATTAGAGCAGTGGTCCAATATATATATATATATATTATTTTTTTTTTTACACCAATTACCTCTTTTTGCCAACATTAATATACAGTCATATGTTAGGCACACGTGTCCAACAAAAAAGAAGCAGAGGTTTTATTCCTAATTATATATATATATATATATATATATATATATATATATATATATATATATATATATATATATATATATATATAATATAAATAATGAACATTACCACTGTGCTGAAATAAAGAAAAAAAAACTTAAATAATTATTCAATTACAATGTATTGTCCATAGCTAAACAATAATTGTTAATACATGTTTCAAAACAAGCAGTTCTTGATGATTAAATACAAATGTATTGTACTGTACTGTAAAGGTAAATACAACTGAACTGTACTTAAAAAAATGTACCGCACTGAATAAAAAAAAAAAAAGACTACTGTATGCATAGCTATGAACTTGATTCTAAATGTTTGATATTTCATGTTTTAAATGTCATTTTTATTTGTATTTAATTTGGCCACTCTTTTGCGTACTACGAGTGGTACTCAGTTAGAAAATTATTCCATGAATATACTGTTTTAATTTTGCAGGATTTGCAAGTTGACCCCAAAACCGAAAATGCCATTAGAGTATGCATACATGTACGAAGAATATACAACTAAATATAGGCAAAGAAATTGGTACAATATATGTATAAGAATATATTTTAAACTAATGTAATGATGATGCATGCAAAAAAAAAAAAAAAAGTCATACAAAGCATGAAATCAGCAAATAACACAAAATAGGAAGTCGTCTGATGATGACGAATAGCATTTTGGAAACTTTTTCATATACAAGCTGGGTACTGAATGACGTCTTTGCAACAAAAAAAAGAAAAAAGAAAAGAAAAAGAAATGATGCAACACATGACGAGGGGAGGTATGACGATATTATACGAACATTTAGTAGCTTTTCTCATAGTATTCTGTGCGAAAGCTTACCAAAAACAAAAGTTAACTTTTAAAAATGCTCTTGATACAAAATGATCTGATCCCCTCACGCCAACACATGCCCGTTTGACATTGGAGTGTTTGTGATTCATCGTCTCTGCTGCTTCCGACCGTTTCGTTGCAAATTCGCAGCCTACGTGCAAAACGTGAGGCTCGTGTGACGCCTGCTGTTGACCTCTCACCCTTTCTCAAAGGGGGAAAAACAAGTTTTGTTGTAGTTTTTTGCTGGGATAGTTTGGAGTTTGTGCATTTAAAAAAGTCTGGCTTGTTGTACAACTATAGTAAATGAACGGAAGGATGTGTTATTAAAAAGTACAATTCGAAGAATGGAAAAGTTTAGATGTGGTGGTGGTGGTGGGGAGGGGTCGCTGAAATGTTACCAGGCAGGGTAGAAGGCGGAGGACGTGAGGTGTCTCCTGATTGGTGGAGAAATCCAATGGGCGGAGCTTCTCCGCTGGCCTATTTAACGCTTTGTTCCATTGTTGCTCCATGTGTTTCCCAACTGGGTCCTACTAGGAGAGGGAGACTGACAGTGGGAACGTAGTTCGAGAGACACCTTTTGGCACTTAACTCGGCCTTTTTTTTTTTTTAAATAAAAAAAAGTTATTTTTTTTTTTTTAGTTTTACAATGTCTTGCGGTCATTCCCTGGACGGGAGCTTCCCACCTTCCCCGGCCGAGGACGGCGGCGGCTCCAAGCGTCTGTCCTGGGGCAGCCTGCTGCAGAGGCTCGCCGAGCTCAAGGTGCTCAATCACAGGCAGTGCAACGACAGTGACACCGGTGAGTGCTGCAGCAAACACTTTTGTCTCAGGACACTTCTTCAAGGGGATTTGACATTACACTAGTTTAAAAATCTCTATATATTAAATGCTATGTAACATCACTAAAGGCTTGAAGATGGATGCTTTGCCTTTGTGATTCCTGCACAAACACAAAGCATTTTTAACTTGAATGAATTTTTATTTTTTTTTAAAGAAAACAAAAACAATTGCATTTTATTTGTTGAACACAGAAATAAGAAAAAACAAACAAAAAAAAAACAAGTAAATGTTGCTTCAACTAAATATGTGTAGAACTGCTATAGTGTGTAAGTATGTAGAACTATATTTCTATTAAATGCAGTGCAACATCACAATAGACACCAGGGTGGCTTTATGATTCCCGCACAAACAGAAAGCATTTTTACTTAATATTTTAGCTAAAGTGGGTCAGAAAATGGATAGATGGATAAAATGAAACAAAATGTAAAAAAATAAAAGAAATACAATAATATTGTATTCATTGAAATTATATTGTTAAATGCAATGCAACATCACAAGACACATTCTGCAAATTCAAAGCATTACTTTAATAAAAAATATAGTACAAGGATAAGTCATATATAAGAAACGGCTGGATGAATGGGGAAAAAAGTGAAATAAAATGACGCAAATGAAAATAACTGAAATAAAATATATTTTAAACAAGTCAAAGAAAATAAAATATAAAAATAAAATAGATGAAAAAGGGAAATAAAATCAAAATTATAAATGTGAAATGATATGTGCTACACAATTTCATTTTGTTGAGCACAATTAATGCTTACGAATGTAATTGTGCATCATTTTCACATATTTTGATTTTCATGCTTGTATTGTGGGAGGTTAGCACAGCTGCCTCACAGTTCTGAGGTTGGGGGTTTGAATCCAGGCCTTCCAGTGTTGCATTTGCATATTCCAAAAGTATGCATTTTAGCTTCATTGAACATAATAAATTGTCCTTGCGTGTGAATGGTTGTTTGTCTCTGTGTCCTCATCTTTTTAATGACTCACCATCCTTTCTTTCAGGTTCCGTAGCAGACATGTCCCTGTCTAATTCCGAGAGCAGCTTCTTCTGTTACCCCTCCGAGGAGACCCTGGCCGCAGAGCTGGTGGCCACCATAGAAGAATCCCTCCACGGGGCAGCGCACCTCCTGGGTTGCTCCCGTCTCCTCGTACCCAACTCCCTTCTGGACCACGTGGGCCAGGAGCTGGTCCACTTGGCGGTCAGCGAGCCGTGCGGCCTGCGGGGAGCGCTCATCGACCTGTGCGTGGACAGGGGCGAGCTGGGGTCCCCGTGCAGCGTGGACGAGATCGCCGTGGACTCTGCCCTGGTGCCCACCTTCCACGTGACCCTTGTGCTGAGGGCCGAGTCGGGCGGACTGTGGCCCAAGGTCCGGAGGCTCTTTAAAAGTAGCCGGTCCGAGCAGACGTGCGAGACACCTGCGAGGCAACAACACTCTCTAAGACTGAGTTCCGGCTTCAGGGCCATGAAGAGGAAGTTGTACTCTTCGGGGGAGCTGCTTATTGAAGAGTGCTCCTGAACCAAACACTCCTTGACTAAAAAGTCTCAAATGAACAAGTGACACTAAGTGCACAATGCCTAAAATAACTTGTACTTCGGCAGCAGCTTCTCACCTGGTTGCAGGTGATTATTATAATTTTTTTTAAATTTCAGATTAGTTTTAAAGTCACTCAAAAGGACTAGTTTGGTACTTGATTGTCAACTGTTACATGCTTTTGTACTGAAGACAAATACATTATTTTCGATGAATTTTGTCTTGTGTGGTGATTGGGATGAGTTAATGAGTGCTTGGCTATTCAATTTCTTTAGATTCCAAAAAGTTGCTTTCAGTGTTTAATTAATTTATGTTTTGGCAAATAGGTCACATATCTTTAAAACAGACAGATGGGCCAGGTCATTCGTAGATGATTAAAAAACAAAGTATGATTTTTTTTGTTTTTGTTTTATTCCTCACTTTTTTTCTGTACCGCTTATCCTCACTATTCATCACTGAATAAAGATGAATTTAAAAAAATACATTTTAATTAACCATTTTTAGGGAGAAAATGAATGCAACAAATATTCCACATTTACAGGAGTATTACCACATTTGAGTGGGGTACACATTGTCATTC
Source organism: Phyllopteryx taeniolatus (assembly GCF_024500385.1). NCBI lineage: Eukaryota > Metazoa > Chordata > Actinopteri > Syngnathiformes > Syngnathidae > Phyllopteryx > Phyllopteryx taeniolatus. The sequence continues at coordinate 18,656,732 of NC_084512.1, forward strand.
AACAATACTTAAAATGTTGCCATCGCTTTCGTCCCTTAAAGGCCACCGTACACAGGGAGCTTCAGTGGCTGAGCTAACAATCGCTAACAAACTTGCTTTTAACACACTAAACATTGTTTGACCTGTGTTTCACATCTAAATACTGCACCAGGAAATTTTGTTAGAAAATGAACATCTTAATAAACTCAATTCAAACAAGCGACCAGGATGCCAACGAGAGCAGATGACTGACAGCTATGTGACAACACATCAACTATTGCCGGGCATTCTGGGCCTTATAGTATCGTCGTTCAGGTTGACAGTTTGCTAAAAGTAATTGGATATTTAAAAATATTTGCTATGAAAACACAAGTTTATCACACTATCTGATTCTTATTGGTAAAACAAGTTTTAGAAATATGATCAAAGTTATACATTTTAATTTAATAATTAAAATGTATTATCATTCTACATTTTAACAACTTTTTTTTTTTTTTTTACTACAGGGGTTTAGTGATTTCAAAAAGGGTCCAACTCCAAACACCCTCATAGTCAGCCCTTAAGTCATCTTAATGTAACTCACAATTGTTGGGCCCTTTCAATTAGCCACATACAACCATGTCATGAGAATGCCTCCATGTGTGGTATGGTTTCATGATTGAGTTGTTACTTTACAGTTTTGTTTTATTTTTAAATTAATATTGTAATTTATTCTTGAATACCTGTATCAAACGAGCAACTTTTTGTTTCACTGACCAAACATATGAAATGACGATTCCAGACAAAATTTATTTCAAAAAGAAAACCATTATACAACTTTTATCTTGTTAATTTAATAAATAAGGTTCATCTGTGCAATAATTTCTCAATGATCTTGATCCAACGGGCTACGAGAAAAGTTACTTAATAACATTATTAATAAATGATATTACTTTTGATAAATTCTGAACTGTTAAAGTCTAGTCAATATTTACACTGGAAAGAACTATATTTATTATATTAAAAAAAAAAAAAAAAGTGGCTCAGAAGTGTCTATGAGAAGGCCGGGGTTCTTTTTTATAAAACACACAAAAAAAAAAAAAGGGGGGTGGGTGGGAGAGAGAAAATCGAAATCTTAGCAGCTTCATTCACTGTTCGAAACGGACGATCCATGGACGCTCGCCACTCTGAAGATGCGCGAGAGAGAAGAAAACAGCCAAAGCTTCTTGCTTGTCGTACAGCAAGTCGGTCTACAGGAAGCTGCAGAGTGGTTCCTGGATGAGGCCTGCTGCCCACAGTGCGTAAGGCCTGTTTGATTCTCTTGGGTTTGCTGCACAAATACACTCTAATTCGGGGGGTGTGAGGCTCCGGACGCAGTCTACCAAAACAGTTGAAGTACCAAAAGAACCTACAAGAGAAGAACAATTGCAGTAAAGTAAGTAAAGTATCCCCAAAACAGATTTATCATCATCATGTAGGTGTCTCAATTCTTGTGTCCAGGGTTGATTTATTTAAAAAAAATAAAAAAAATACAATAATAAAAACATAAATTCAAATCAGAGTTCAAAAAATCGGTTTCATTTAAATATGACTTATTTACATGAATTGTGTTAATTTAGTGCATTTTAAAATTCAAGCTATAATACAAGCAATACACATGTAATCCTGATCATGAAGCGCTCCTTCTGACCCAGTTTTTAAATGTGTCGTAATCCTACACCCAGTTTTGTGCTTAACTTCAACCGAGGTCAAAAGTGTTGTTGCTCACTTCAGTGAGACATTAACACCAACTTGGATGGTGGTCAAGGAAACCGCTTTTATTTCACTGGGCAAAGTTCTACAGTCACATGGCGGAGCAAGTGTTCCAACTCCTTCTGTTGTTGCACTAAAGTGCGTCAGTGGAAATCTGAGTAGGACACTGTGGACTATTAAACAGAAACGAGAGTGCCATGGCTTTCAAAACACAACAGCACCCGTTAATACAAAAAACAACTTTTTTTCTCTCCCCATAGAAACGGCACATATTACACATATTGTGCTACACTTGATGACGTGTATGACTTTGCCTGAAGGAAGCAGTAGTGCAACAGATAGTTGATTGATGTTAAGTAGACGGTCACCAAACTAAATTTAAAGCAAACTTCAGCAGTTTTGCTTACACAGAGCTTCACCAAGGCTCTTCTCCCCAGATTGTTCAGTTTGGCCGGACGGCCAGCTCTGCGAAGGGTTCTGGTTGTCCCAAACGTCTTCCATTTCCGGATTATGGAGGCCACTGTGCTTTTAGGAACCTTAAATGCAGCATAATTTTTTTGTAACCTTGGCCAGATCTGTGCCTTGCCAAAATTCTGTCTGAGCTTTTCAGGCAGTTCTTTTGACCTCATGATTCTCAGTTGCTCTGACATGCACTGTGAGCTGTAAGGTCTTACAAAGACAGGTGTGTGGCTTTCTTAATAAAGTCCAATCAGTATAATCAAACAGAGCTGGACTTCAATGAAGGTGTAGAACCATCTCAAGGATTATCAGAAGAAATGGACAGCACCGGAGTTAAATATATGAGTGTCACAGGAAAGGGTCTGAATACTTATGGCTGTGTGATATTTCAGTTTTTCTTTTTTTAATAAATCTGCAAAAATTTCAACAATTAATTTTTTGTGTCAATATGGGGTGCCTTGTGTACAATAATGAGGAAAAAATAAACAAATGATTTTAGCAAATGGCTGCAATGTAACAGAGTGAAAAAATTAAGGGGGTCTGAATACTTTCCGTAACCACTGTATAATAAGCTTTAAGGAAGTGTTATAGACACTGCAAATTCAGGGAGCACAGAATGTGAACAAATACAGTGAAACCCGGCCTATTCACATTCATTCCTATTCACAAACTCACCTCTTCGTGGTCCTCTGCGTATTTTCATGCTCTTTCTGGAACACCCTAAGATGTCACAACAACAGCGCCAAAGCCCTGGCTGGTTATTGGCAAAGTAGTAATTGGTGTCAAGCAAGAATGTTGAAGTGATACATCTCCACTATTCTAAGATCTTTTTTATGTAGGGGAGGAGCTACGTTTAGCCTAGGTTGATAGCAGATGTTCCAGTCTTCACAGCATGTGTATGTTTTTGCTCTGATAAAATGACAGAGTTGTTATTATATGGCAATTGCTATTTTTACAGGTTGCTAAGGCATGCACACTTCTGATGCATTTTACTGAAATCAAACAATCTGTAAGGCATTCATGTTTTTTATGAATTTGAAATGATAAAGTATTCCAGGATCATATTTGATTGCATATTTACGGTTTAAAGTATTAGTAAAGGCCATTACAAACATTTGCAGCAGGGCGACAATTGTGTTTTGTTCGCTGTTCGCAGCAGGGAACGTCCTGTATTACTGTAGGCTAGAAAACTAAAATGGTCAACCTTACTGTAACAAATAAGTGTAAACAGCAAAAAGTGACACAGAAGCGAAAACACTCCTCGTGCCACCACAAAATATACACCCAAAAAATAACAGGTTGTTTTCGTCATGAAGATCTCAATAACGAGCCGAATAATTCAATGTATGCAGATTTGATTTGAAAATGTAAATGGTTAACACTTCAACTTGGTGCTCATTGTTAAAGCTGGGGGAAAAAGGTTGAGGTGCATCGTGCAAACTTAACGTTAAAACAGTCAAATTAGCAACACGGAGATTGAGGTTCATGTTAACGCACCCGTAATTGTTCGAAGAGCCTCTAACCATCCAGTATGACCTGAATCTCAGATAACCGGTTGCAGCTGGGAGTCCCCATCCTCTGTGCCCTTTGGTACAACTCAGAGTCCCCGAAATAGCGAGCACGGTACATTAGGCCTTCCTCTGAAAGCACAGAAAAAGTGTGAGCTTTAAATCCTTCTTCAAATTCAATTAATAAGTGTGGCAGGTTGAGTGCACCCACTCTGCTGCTTCTCTTTCCAGCAGTTGTTCCTGAGGTTGGAGATGTAGTCCTCCTCCACCGTTCTCTCCACATTCTTCAGATTGGCTCCCGTGAAGTCATCGTTAAAGCGCTCGCCCACGTAGAAAGGCACCTTCAGGTGGGACGTGTGCCTTTTGTGAATGTACCCGGCCGACCTGTCGGGACGGACCACACGTCATAGTTATTACATGAGTTGAGGGGCGTTTCAAATCGAAAAGAGCCGGCTCGAGGTGATTCACTTACGGGCGGTAGCTAAGGCTGTAGGGAGGCTGCGTGACCATTAGCTGGCTGAGCGCCGACACAAGGATGAGGATAAGGATGGGCATCAACTGGACAAAGAGAGCCAGACCTCCCTGCCCAGAAAGAGATAGAACAAAACCATTTGAGTGCAGGAAATATAAGAATATATGCCTGGGAGTATTGTTATAGATGGAACAAAACCATTTGAGTGCAGGAAATATAAGAATATATGCCTGGGAGTATTGTTATATTACCTGTCTGTATGTGTTACGACGGAGTTTGTGTATAAATATTGGTTATTTGAAAGTAAAGCCCACCCGTGCTTTAATGCTAATTCTAGCTAGCCCGTCAATTGGGGTTTCCATTGAGCGTTAAGATGGCGATTTCTTAAATGATCATGCGTGTCTTGTATTTACATATACATTGTGTGTAATTGTATTCTTTTTGTTGAGTGTTAAGTTTAAGAGTAAACTTCACCTGGGGTGTCAAACAGTTTAAAGCACGCTCAGGGAGGGCAGAGACTGTGTTTGTGTGTGTGTCACACGCACACACAAACACGAACATCCAGAGTCTGCGAGTCACTTATATTATACCGGTACTAAAAAAAAATAACCAAAAAGTTTAATATAAAACAAAACTGTTGGTGTTCCATTTGGCAAGATCTTTGTACCTTTGTATTATTTAAAATGTCAGAACATGTTAAAACCGGGTGGCATAGTGGGCGACTGGTTAGAACGTCTGCCTCACAGTTCTGAGGACTGGGGTTCAATCCCGGCCCCGCCTGTGTGGAGTTTGCATGTTCTCCCCGTGCCTGGGTGGGTTTTCTCCGGGCACTCAGGTTTCCTCCCACATCCCAAATACATGCGTGGTAGGTTCATTGACAACTCTAAATTGCCCGTAGGTGTGAATGTGAGTGCGAATGGTTGTTTGTTTGTATGTGCCCTGCGATTGGCTGGCAACCAGTTCAGGGTGTACCCCGCCTCCTCCCCGATGATAGCTGGGATAGGCTCCAGCATGCCCGCGACCCTTGTGAGGATAAGCGGTACAGAAAATTGATGGATGGATGGATGGATGTTAAAACCGCTATTTTTCATCAGAAAATCACATTGACCCCGATTTTCGATCACCCGATTGGATCGAGACATCCCTAGTTACACCTTTACCTATTGTAATGTCTTTAATTCCTCTTCAAATACCCAATAGAACTATTATACATATTGCTGGCGTCGGGCGGAATCCTCGCATTGACAAAACCATCATCAGTTTTGAGCATTAGGCTGAATGTGATAAAGGTGAAGTGAAATAATGTAGCGGGAAAATGAAGACTTACATCTCTTTGCTGCTCTCGTCTTTCTTGCCTGTTGTGATGCGCAAAGTGCATTCTTCCGTTTCTGTAAACATGTACATTACCTAAAAGAAAGGTGAGAATACAAAAGTGTAAAAAAGAGCGGATTGATAGATTGCACCTGTAGTTTTAGCTAGATAGTGCAACTTTTTACTCACTGGATGGGAAGCCTCCACCAAAGAACATGTTGAAGAGGTCCTCAGGTGAAATATCGGCTTCAAAGTCACGATGCTGTCGTTGTCTGCCGGGGTGCGACCTCTCCTCCCCGTACTGGTCGTACTGCCGCCGCTTCTCAACGTTGCTGAGCACAGCGTAGGCGTTACCGATGGCTGAAAGACGGCGGCAGATCAGCATCAGTGGCAATGTCGACGAGAGCACATACTTCTTTTATCACATTGTTGCCGTTCTTGTACCTTTAAATGCATCAGTGGCTCCCGGTGCATGGTTTTTATCAGGGTGGAACTTCAAAGCCAGCTTCCGGTATGCTTTTTTGAGATCTTCATCAGAGGCAGTCTTTTCTACTCCCAGGATTTGGTAGTAATCTTTGCAGCCCTTAATCCTGCAGGGTTAAACCAAACATGGTGAGCACATTTGGGGCAAACAACACATCAACATTCGCTTAGGGGATAGGGACCAAACCCTTCTGAGAGTAATTCACACTCCCCCTAAAAATGTATAAACTGTATACATGGGCCCCATGTCTCCAATCTCTCGCTAAAATATCCCGGTGGCCACAAATCCCAAGGACGACACGAGCTTGGTGTGGGCTTGGATGGCTTTGGTGACACTCTTAGTACGTTTAAAGTGTAGTTTCACTGTTCTACCATAAGGTTTTGTGTGTACACATGTCCCCACGCAGAAATCCGACTTGATAAATCCCATACTTTGCGTGGAGATGCTCATACGCATGCTTTATGCACACTTCTGGGTGTATGCACGCTTGATAAATGAGGGCCCAGGAAACTATTTTAAACTGTGACCAAAAAAAATATATTTATATTGGTTATCCATCCATCCATTTTCTGTACTGCTTATCGTCACAAGGGTCACAGACGCGCTGGAGCCTATCGCAGCTATCTTCGGGCGAGAGGCGGGGTACACCTTGAACTGCCAGCCAGCCAGCCAATCGCATGGCACATATAAACAAACGACCATTCACACTCACATTCCCACCTATGGGCAATTTAGAGTCTTCAATCAACCTACCACACATGTTTTTGGGATGTAGGAGGAAACCGGAGCACCCGGAGAAAACCCACACAGGCACGGGGAGAACCGGCAAACTCCACACAGGCGGGGCCGGGATTTGAACCCCAGTCCTCAGAACTGTGAGGCAGATGTGCTAACCAGTGGTCCACCGTGCTGCCTTTATCCTAGTTATAAAAAGATAAATGAGTGATCGTTAACAGTATCAAAAATTCTACCAGGACAAATGCTCATGTTTAATTGAAGCATATTAATTGAACATGCTTAGTATTACACTTAAAGTGGTGTAAAACTATTCCGCATCATGCATAGACTAAAATTTTGACCCCCGCGCCAAAAAAAAAAAAGAATTTTAAAAAGAAGATTATGGAATCCACCTGAGTGATGCAATGTAGTTTTGACAGTGTCCATCTCAGCATTGACATCTTTGTCAAGGCACATTTGCATTGCATGTGCACGTAATAAGCTGTGTAGTGAAAATGCTAACATAGTTGAACAAGCAGTTGAGTAAGCATACTGACTTCCTGACCGCCTCCATCTGCTCAGCGGTGTAAGGTTTTGACGAATCTGCGGGGCCCTGTGCATACGTTTCTGTGTTCTCTCTGTGATGACGGTGCCTCATGGAGGATCTTTCTCCGTTAACAGGTCCGCCATTCTGGTCCGGAGGCTTCCCATTCTGCGCTAGCGTGTCCAGTAAGCCTGTTCGGCGAGAAAACGACCGTCAGCAGACTCCCACCATGCTAATGAGCTCCAATCATATTATGCTAACGGTTAGCATTACAACTGGTAAGCGGTAGTTCGCCGTTTGATATTAAGCCAAAATACACCCGTTTATTCGACTTACTTTGGGCTTGGTCCGTAGGAAACAAACGCTGGGCCTTCTCTAGAAACTTCCTGGCTTTGTCCGGCTGGTTGTTGCTGACTGCATTCAGTGCTATTTTGATGCAACGCTCCGCTTCGTCCTTGTTTGAGTCCATTGCGACACGGCGGAAATATTTATTTGCACCAAGTCTGGACGCAGAATGATGACGCCACGCAAAGGCAAAAAAAAAAACAACCTAAAAAAATCCATACGTCACAACAGTGGGACCCCTGCCGGTTTTCGCCATTTGCCCCATGTTACCCGAGAGACGTTTAAAAGTGGCAGAAACGCGCCAACCGCCATTTAAAGAAGAGGAAGAAGATAGTCTTTTAAACAGGTGTATTTGCGTTTGAATTGCGTTAATTTTGTGACCTAGCAACTGTGCCACCTTTAAAAGCCAATATGGCTTACTGTAGGTCATTCATTTGTATTCAAGGGTTTCTTCTTGTGCGTCCTCGGTGGGAGAACTGTCTGTCTTTTTCATCTAAAGATACTATAGCTGCAGTTCAGGGAACGCTCCATCCACAGAAGAGCCGTCAGAGGAAGAGACATAGGAAGCCTAACTGGGCAGGTGATCTCTCCTGGGAGGAGAGGCTGGCCTCTGTGGTCACCCCCCTGTGGAGGCTCAGTTATGATGAGCAACTTGAAGTCAAGCAAAAACACCAGGTGAGGATACTGGAGCGGCTTTGTGGTGGAGGGAAGATCACGTTCCCTGTCCTGCCTATCTTGCCTTCCCCCGTTAGGGACGGTTACCGCAACAAGTCAACATTTTCCGTAAACAAAGGAGTGGACGGAAACCCGAAGACAGTTGGGTTTTACGTTGGCAAAGGCAAGGATGGAAACATTGTTTGTGTCAATGGAGACCACCTGCCCAACATACCGGAGAAGCACAAACAGGTGGCCAGATGCTACCAGGAATTCATCCGCCGCTCTTCCCTGGAGCCTTGCCTCCTCTTCCACGAGGGGGGGCACTGGAGAGAGGTCACGGTGAGGACCAACACAGCAGGCCACACCATGGCTGTCGTCTATTTCCACCCACAACAGCTCACCTGGGAGGAGTTGGCGGCTCACAAGGCGGACTTGACTGAGTTCTTTACACGGGGCGCGGGGTCGGCTTGTGAGCTGGACTCACTCTACTTCCAGGAGAGCGCCATGACCCGCTGCTCGCATGAAAACTCGCCCTACCAGCTCCTGTACGGTCAGACACACATTCATGAGCAGGTAATGAAAACAAGACCAGAAAATGTGAAGTGTAACGTATGAATGGGTATTAGACTATGTTGTAGAATGTTCAGTTTGTGTGCAATGGGTAAAAAAAGTAGGCGATCTGATTTAGACAAAAACCTTAACTATATTTATTTACTATAAGAGGACTCCGAGAGAAACAAGTTATTAGAGCGTGCTGTAAAAAAAACATATATCTGTTATCTGCCCCACATCTAAAAATAAATTAGAAGTCCCCTCCCTCATCAAGATACCAAGAAGAGCAAAACTAATTATTCTCAGAAACCTGATAAGACCACCCACTTGGGCTCTTTGCTACCTTGATACAAGGACATGGTTTGCACCTACAAGCAAGGTAAAGGTTGCAGTTCTATATCTGAGGGACAGGTGGAAAAACGTTTTTCCATTACGTGACTGTCTAGTTACAAAAAAACATCGCATGGCAACAAATGTTCCATTACAACTATAAGAAAAATTAATAATGTATTTATTTTTTTATCGGATGTGAGAGAGTCGCTCTCTAAATGTTCTGTTTCGATGCCACTGAGGAGAATAATGCTGCCTGGAATAAATTCTTAACACAAGTTTCTATGGCCCACAACTGATGTTCAGTCACTCAACACACAGACTGGCTAATGGTTAGCCAGTCACAAAAAGTCCCATCCTTTTCTTGACTGCTTTGCCTTCACTGACAGATGCTGGGCTTCAGCTTCCGCATCTCTCCCGACGCCTTCTTCCAGGTGAACCAGGCCGCCGCTCAGGTGCTATACAGCGCGGTACGGGACTTGTGCGTCCCCAATTCTGAGGACAGAACAGGGACTCTCCTTGATGTGTGCTGCGGGACAGGCGCTATGGGCATTACGGCGTCCCCCAGAGTACAGCGACTTGTCGGCGTTGAGCTCATAGAGCAGGCGGTGGAAGACGCGAGATACAACGCGGCCCTCAATAAGCTTGACAAGTGCGAGTTCATCGCTGGAAAGGCAGAGGCCGTCCTCCCTGGCCTCGTGTCCCGATTGGCCTCTGGGGACGGTCGTCTCACAGCCTTGGTGAACCCGTCCCGTGCCGGCCTCCATCACAAAGTGATCCAGGCCTTGCGCAACAGGCCCGCTATCCACCGTGTGGTCTACGTGTCCTGTAAGCCAGACGGGGAGGCCTTGAGGAACTTCAGGGAGCTTTGTTGCGCTCCTGACCCAAAGAGGAATCTCACAGGGGATGCTTTTTCTCCAAGTCTGGCTGTGCCTGTGGACATGTTCCCACATACTGAACACTGTGAACTTGTGATTCTTTTTGAGAGGTAACAAATGGCATATTTCATACTTTGGAATCAGAACAGTATACTGCCTTAGTGACAGCTCCATGTCATATACCAAGTCAATAGTATTGGAACAACTGGCCGTGAAAACTAAATTACGTTCATTCACTACTGTGGAGCTATAACAGCGTCCACTCTTTTGTAGTCCTTTATGTGCCTCTGGTGTTATTTTGTTTTAGGTCATGCTATGCTGTCAGATAGTATTTCTCGTGATGATTGATAAAATGCTATGTAATAGTTTGTGTGCTAACATATAGGAAGATAGCAGCAACTTTCAAAAGCACATGGGGCAGATCGTTGTGCCCTGTAGTTGTCCAGAAGAGCGGCGCACTATGAGTGTGGTGGTCATTACCCAACTGATGCACCCTTAAGGTCAGGGCTTCCAGGTTCTTCTACACCAAACTCGTCCAAACGTGCCTTTATGAAGCTTGCTTTCAGTTATGCAGTTTCCACTGTGGATCATCAAGTTGCTGTACAACATTTATACACTAGATGGCGCCATTATAACACCTTTCGAGTCGTTTCTACCAAACAGCCCCAAGCAAATCCCCCGTCACCATTTCAGTCCAGTCCATTCCAGTTCAGTCAAGACATAATTTATCTTTGTTTGTCTTTGACTCAAGTCCAGTCGTCGTTTTGTGTGTGTGTGTGTGTGTGCATATATAGACATATATAGACATTGCCATAAAGCAACTATCTTACCTTCTATAGTGAACTAAAATGTTATATAATATAATAACTTAGTATAAATATACATTAATATAATATGAATATATTAACGTAATAACTGTATATTGTTCACTCCAAACTTTGAGTTTTTATTTTTCTAAAACTAATTCTAAAAATTATAATGTAGGATTTTTCAGCTTTTTTTTGGTCATTGATAAATACTGAAAATGATTGTTTTTATTTTGTTTTCATTTTAAATTTATACACAATATACTGTTTGTATTTTTTTTATTCGTCGTTTTTTTGTGAAATAAAAAATAACGTAAGGTTTTATTTCAATGATGAGTAATACTGGTATGAGTGCCACTCTCAATTTTGCTAAATTAGGTAGCTAAAGTATTTGCACAAATGTAAATGACCCAGAAATAATTAAAAACATTTTGTCTTAAACCAACAAAAAATACTTTTTGAAAAACTGAGTTTTTGAATAGCACTTCTTCTTTTTAACAACAAATAACTTGGCTTGTGGATTAATATAAACTATTGGATCCTCTTTCTTGAACAAACATATTGCCACTAAATAATAACAATATCCTCCAATGTTTTTAATTGGCCAGTGACAATATTAAAATAAAAAAAATACACAATGGTATCAATATATAATGTAACTATTAATAGAAAAAAAAGCAAACTGTTCCATTTCTTATGTCTAACATTGTACTGCAATTCTTTCTCCAACTGCACATAAGTTCCCTGTTACAGTCTAACCTGCAAGTTCCCAATTGCATCCCATTCATTCTACTAAATTCCCATAATGTGTTCTCATTGTCGTTATTTCCCATGCAAAAATTAGCATATTCAAACAAAGGACTCCAAAACAAAGAGTGCACTTTTTTTTTATTAACCGTAAAAATGCAGCAATCAGTCATGTACAGTAATCCAGTGTATGTGTGCATTAACAAAGGTATTAAAATAAATAGGCATTCCTCCTGGTTTTTAAAGGTATACACTGTTGTATTATGACTTGTACAGTGCACAAGTGAAGGCAGGGCATGCGAGGCAGCAGTCATGCTGAAAAACATTTCAACAGCGTAAAGGTAGGCGATGTTTAAAAAGCTAAAAAGTCGTATCTGGAATTTAAAAACTGTAAAACACAGCAAAAAAAAACAGACTTATCGTCCCTTTAAGTGTAATCGGCATCATTTCCATTTATATATATTTTGCAGCAATGTTTATTCTAAATGACTGAAAAACAGACCAGCTGTCAGATTACTATATGAGGCATGAGACTATTGCGAGATTAGTCATTCGAACTGCTCTAAGTGCGAGAGGACTCTGCATCTTTTTGCACAATTGTCAAAATAATAATAATAATAATAATAATAATAAAATTGTACCGGCATTACCAGATAACTAGCAACCCTTTATGGCTCAGTACTGTTTTTCTCAATGTCTTTATGTCTCAAAAATGTTCTCTGTCAATTGACTGTCTGTTGTCGTACCAGAGCGGCTCCAACTACCGGAGACAAATTCCTTGTGAGTTTTTTGGACATACTTGGCAAATAAAGATGATCCTGATGTTGTACATATTATATTTAATGTGATACTGATAAAATTCTACTTAATCAGCAGAAATAAACATCATGTGTGAAAATGATTTAACATGTAAAATAATTTTAAAATATTATTACTATTTTGTAACCATGCTTTTATATCATCTATGTTTTTTTCCCTCTACATTTGAAAACAAAATTCGGCAGTTATCATAGTGGCCACTAGATAGCGCTAGTAAATATTTCTGAATAATGCCTGTTAAATATCAATATGCAGTGGTACCTTGACTTGAACCTCGCTTTATGATGAAATCTGTTTACAAACACATTTTTTTCTGACAAATATTGCTTGGATTCACGAACTATGCTTCCTGACATCCACGCAGTCTGCCGTGGCGGCTTTCAACTTTTGAAGGGTCATTTTAACATCAGTTAATTTTTGCCGACGCAGTTGGATGAATGTTTGTAGTCTTAAATGTCATTGGGACCTGGATGCAAAGACTCAGCACGGTAATAAGAATACAACTAAGCTATGAATAGGTCATCTTATCCTTTTTCACGGCGAGTCCTCAAAACCATCATGACACTGATGTCAAGCTCCTTTAGATGCCGTGGGCAAAAAACCTTGGCAATTTAGCGTCTCCCATCTGTCAGGATACCTGCTTTCGATCGGGGTTCATTTGGGTTGGGATACACACATTTGCCAAAATGGGTGAGTTTTAGGGTGTGTTGAGTCAGCCCCATAAGGTGATTCATTCGTTTGAACTAAGAATAATATGCACAGAGATTCCAAGAAGGCCTCATTGAGACAAATATAGCGCTTTTCAGGACACCTAAATACTAAAGGCTACTTACAGCAACTACTTAAAGCTACATAAACATGTCCCCACGAGTCCTTTCTTTCTTTGCATAGGCATGCAAACATTTTCGTCGCCATAGAATATTACAGTCAACTGACAATTGCACTTCCCCATTGGGGAAAAAAAAAAGTGTAGATGCAGACAAATGCTGTTGCTATGCAGAACTGTCAAATTAAAAAGAATGAATTGAGGACTATAAGACCTGTGTAATACATCACAGCATATCGCCACAATCCTCAGATACCATGCAAATATGTTGCCTATGAAACTAATAAGTGTTTGGAGGTAATGCTATGACATCATTGCTCGGCTTTGATCTTCTAGAGGAAAAAGTCCCATCATTCCGTAACTGCTTAGACCAGTTTTGGACAAATAATAGGGCTGGATTTACACTGCAAATCCAAGCTGTCAATTGCGATTTAATGCCTAAGACCGATTTTTATTTATTTTTATTATTATTATTTTTTTTGGGGGGGGGGGGGGGGGGGGGCGGTCTATTTTCATGTACATTTCAAGTGTTCAGTTTACATTGACGGAACGTGAAAAAACCTGCGTGAGCCGAAACCCAAATTGCATGTAATCACCAGGCATTGCCTACACAGAAGTAAACCATAATGCATAAGTAATACAAAAACCTCCACACTTATCCACATTTGGAAGAAGTCTGATTGTGATCTAAAAGATATCTGATTCTATGCGTTATTCCCCCCACCCTCCCCCATGTACGCTGCCATGACGCACATCCCAATTGTGCCGCTTGAGAGGAAAAAAATGGAAATTGAGTCACTTGAACAATCATCCATCCATCGATTTTTTTTTCCATATCACTTGCCCTCATTAAGGTCTTGGGTGAGCTGGAGCCTATCTCCGCAGTACATCTTGGTGTGGTCACCAGTCAATTGCAGGGAACACAAACAAACAACCATTCACACTCACATTCACACCCATGGACCATTTAGTGCACAGGTGTCAAACTCAAGCCCCTCTTGGCGAATTCATCTATTTTACCTTATTTTTAAACATATCCTCCATTATTCATCTTTTTGTGCTCTTTTTGCAATACCTTCAAATGCCAGAATATGGTGTCAAATCCAGCTAAAAGGAAAATAGTAATTGGTGTCAAGGAAATATCTTGAAGTGACACATCTCAGCTGTTTATGATCTTTGTATATAAGTGAAAGGCCCCCTCAAAATGTTTATAATTGATGATATATTTAGTGTAAACTGTAACCACACCACAAACTGTGATCCCAAAACACTGAAATATCATTTCAATTTCATCTTATATTATTTTCTTTGACATCCAAAGATCTCTAGCAGTTGCATTCACGTCGACATACTTCTTTGCCGATTTACTTTAGCGCCATCTTGTGGCATCTTACAAAAAAAGCACAAAAATACCCCAAAAACTACAAATACAAATGTCTTTCAGTGAATAACCAAGAATGGGTTTAAAAAAACACAAATAGGTGAATTTCACGAATAGTGCACTGAAAGCAACCATAACTACGATATGGCCCATGATAAAAGTTTTACATCCCTGATTTAGGGTCATCAATGAACCCAACAAGCATGTTTTTGGAATGTGGGAGGAAACCAGAGTACCTGGATAAAACCAAGTACGAGGAAAACATGGAAACTCCACATAAGGAGGCCGGAGCTGAGATTTTAAGAGAGAACTGTGACGGAGTAGTGCTTACAAATTGGCTATTCCTGGTGGTCGCTTGAACTTTTCAGTGTAAATCCAGCCTAGTTTATCTGTCCAGAGACAAGTAGCATGAGAGAAGGTTCCTTCCTGAGTCCATCCACATATGTAGCCAGCAAAATGTCTCTACAAACTAGCTATTCTTAGCCTGAAAGTGTTCTACAAAAATGCTACAAAAGAGCCAGTGATTCCAGTGAAAGAGGCGGTTTTCCCCAAATGTGGGAGGCGAGGGGTTCCTTTGGGTTATCCCATACAGTCCTTTTGATTTGTGGCTGTGATTATTCAAGACAACTGACTTTCTGGTCTCCAACTGACACCAGTCCATTGGTCTCACTCTGGACTCCATCGCGGCGCCTTGCTTTGCCACGCTGTCCGTCGTCTTTGGGATTGTTTCTCATGGGTGCCGGAGTGTTATCGCGCTGACCCACCCTGACGGGCACCGGCCCGCCGTCCCACTGGGTGTCTTTGGGCGGTACCACTCTGTTCATCTGGTGCTTGCTGCAGATTGGGATCTTGTTGGCCTGAAGGGAGCGGGTGTAGCTGGAAAACCAGTCCCTCTCGAAGGCGGCCCGGAACTGCTCCACCACCGTGGTGTTCTTCTCCTCCTGGACACCTTCGGTTAGACTGATAACCAGGCCTACGCCCGCGTTGTAGGTGAACTCATTCCCCACCCAGTCCAGGTTACCTGTCAGGACAAAAACAACCATATTTTTGCCACACAAAAAAGAGCATGCCCTGCAACTTTGGTGCACAACTATGAGGGTAGAGTCAGGGTTCGTTTAGCATACAGCCATCCCCCGCTGTACTGTGGTTCAACAATCGCGGTCCTGCTATATCGCAGATTTTTCTGCGATATCCATTTTTTAGAGTAAAAACAAGTGAAATAGTCAATGTACAAACCTAAATAAATGGCTCTCTCCGTCACCATGAACCTGTTGTGGTTTATCCCTTGGAGATTGCCATCCCTCTGCAGTCTGGGGTTGAAGAACTTCTGCATGTACACATACACATGTACATATTGTTGCCTTTATAATGGGTGTAATGGTTTGAATCATTCAGGGTTTGTCCTCACAGCTTCCAGTGAGCAGTTGGTCTGTTCCATGCACAGACTCCTCAGAGACCACACAAAGTTGAAAGTCAGCGGATGAGTGTTTTCCCAGCAACTTATCAGCAGACGTA
Organism: Phyllopteryx taeniolatus; assembly: GCF_024500385.1. Lineage (NCBI taxonomy): Eukaryota > Metazoa > Chordata > Actinopteri > Syngnathiformes > Syngnathidae > Phyllopteryx > Phyllopteryx taeniolatus. The sequence goes on from NC_084512.1 coordinate 18,672,793, forward strand.
CGCGCACTCTCCTCAGGATCAGAGCTTCCCGGATAAAGCCGTCGATACGAGACCAGTACCTTGGATCATGAACACACGCATAGGATTTAAGGAGATCAGGGGGGTGGGGCCACCCGTGATTTACTGTAGATAGCAAATGGTACTGAGCTGACCTGTAAGCACTGGTGTTGAGTAGGGGCAAGTAGTCTGTGATGGAGATGTACACGAAGTGACGGGCATCCTTTATGACCCGTGAAATTGCTTCCAAGTCACTGCTTCGGTCTTTGGGGATGAAAATGTCCGGGGAGGTCTGTGTACGGAACAAACATGTCAACTCATGGAAATGAAGTGAAACATCAACAAGTTGGCAACTACATGAATGTGTGGTCATTGTGAGGAGAATGACATTGTCGCTGTGATCATAGCTGCTCCCAGTGAATGGGCCCCATGTATTGTTTTATCCTCCATCTCATCTAATCTCATCCACCATGCCATTCTCCATTTGATCTCATTCTCACCCCATCCTCCATCTCCTCTAATCTCATCCTACATTCCAGCCTCAATCTTATCTCATTTGATCCTTTATCCCACTCTCAATTTTATCCCATTCCTCTTTCATTTTATCTCACCCCATCTGCAATCTCATTATAGCCTCTTTCCCATCCTCCATCTCATCTCATCCCATCTTCCATTTTATCTCATCCTTCACCCCTTCCTTCATCCAATTCTCCATCTATCATCTTGTCCTCCTTTTCATCCTCTTTGTTTTATTGCATTGCATTTATTGCATCTTTCATCTCATCTCACCCTCCATCTAATCTCATCCCATCCTTGATGCCATCTTCCATCTCATTTAGTCTCACCCTCGATGTCATTTTATTTGATCTCACCCTCCATCCTATCTCGTCAGTCATCACCAATCATCCTGTCTAATCTCAATCTCATCCTCAATCTCAAATTCATCTCATCCATATTGTTTTATCCTGCCTCCCATCCTCCTTCTCATCTCCAATCTCATCCTCAATCTCATCTACAGTCGTCACTTACAGAGATATATGCTTGGGCCTTGGTGCTGTTTAGGGTGAGCTCCAGAGGCGACTCCTTGTTGAAGAAGGCAAAGAGGCGTTTTGACCAGAAGGAGGGGATGAAGTCCTTGTACTGGAGCCCCCAGTAGACGTTGAACACCCTGTGGAGGTCCAGAGCCAGACAGCTGCAGTTGTACACCAACACACCCAGCTCCTTCTTCTGGTGAGCACACACACAATCCATGCTTTTGTCTAAATTAGCACTACAGCTGTGCCCTGCGACTGACTGGCGACCGGTTCAGGGTGTGGTCCGCCTTTCGCCCGAAGTCAGCTGGCATAGGCTCCAGCGTCCCGCGACCCTAACCAGGATAAGTGGTGTTGAAAATGGATGGATTATCACTATAGCAGTGCATGGTTCTCAAACTGAGTTCCATGTCAGGGAGCTGTTGCTAGGGGATCAGAAAAATAATTTGAAATCTAGCTCAAACCCTACCCTAAAAAGGATAACCAGTTTAAAAAAATGAATGGATTTTGACTTAATCTTGGAAAAATACAAGTTTATTCCTGAAAAAATATATTTGTGTTCTTGTAAAGATTATGAGTTTTTTTCTTGAAAAATATGGCTATGAATGTTTTCTCTAGACAATATGAATTTGTTATTGTAACTTTTCGATTTTTTTCTAAAAAATAGGCCACTTTATTTCCTATGACATTTAGGGGTACACATGGTAATTATGTTCATTTGCCTTTAGGATTATGAGGATGTCCTTGTAAAAATTTGTCCTATATACTGGAAGGGGTCCCTGAACCTAAAAAGTTTGAGAACCCCTGTGCAAAAGAGTGTGTGTATATTAGATACTGTGGCCAGGGATCTCCAGTCCATGCTGCCGCTGCCGATGTAGAAGTGTCTCCTGTCCACCACCCAGAAGGACGAGTGGAGGCGACCTTTTGTCAGCGCCGTCATGTTCACGTAGTGCACCTCTGCGCCTGAAAACACAGAGGAAGTTGATGTGTCAAATTATACCCCCACGAATGTGGACCGAGCCTTAGCGTGAATAACGAAAAACCATGCACAGTTAACGTCTGGGCTAAAAGAGAGAAATTGCTCGTATAAATAGTTTAAACCATAAATATATCACAAACTATGATCCCAAATCACTTTACTATCATTTCAAACTCATCTTATAACATTACTCTTAATAATAAATGTGACTTTCCACTAACATTCTAGGTTGATCTCAGCTCCCAACCAATATCGAAAGCTCGTCTCTCAGTCGAGATTAATCACTTTAGCCTTCTTCCTTGACACAAATCACTACCTTCCTATTTGCCAGGGCTTCGGCGCCATCTTGTGGCATCTAAGAGCATTACAAAAGGAATCTTTCAGTAAATAACTAAGGATGAAAAATGTGAATACAGTGCTCCCCTGCATATTCATGATTCATTACTCGTCAAATCACCTATTCACATATGTATATTTTTTGGAACCCATCCTAAAAACTCGCCTTTTCCATGTTTTTGTGCACTTTATGAAACATCCTAAGCTGCCACAAGATAGTGCCAAAGCCCTATTTTATGGAAAAGTAGTGCTTTGATGCCATCTTGTGGTATTGAGAGGCAATTGTAAACCTTTTAAGATCACATTTTCGCTAGTCACAGAAGGGCTTGGTCCCTATTATTATTGTGAATAGTGGACGGGAAATTGGCGGGGGATAACACGAGTACAAATGAGCCAAGATGGCTACTCCAGAGAACTTGAATGCTGACCATGTCTGGCGAGTGTCTTAAGCTCCACCGAGTCCACAATACCGCTGGAGATCTTTAGCTGAATTTTCCTGGACTTCAGTGCCAGCAGCTTGGAGAGCAGAATTCTACCCTGTGAGGTAGACACATAAATGCACCAAAATATAATGGACCTGGTTCCTTATAGATTTAAGCAGGGTACACGGATACTGATTTTGAAAACGAGAGAGACCCCAGACGTGATGAGGTAAAAAAATCTTAAAACCCTCATCGTGTGTGGTGTAATCTGTCTATCGTAGTGCCACAACTGACCTGTGAGTGGTAGAAATAGAAAAACCTTGGCTAATTGTTAGCTTGTCTCGTAACTACATTGTGGTTGCAAGTTCATTTTTATTGTTGTGAATGTTTTGGCACATTATTATATAGGCACATTATTAAACACACAACACAACCGGTTGCTCTTTTATTTGTGTCTGGCAACAGCATCAGCTTCAGGTTGACGCTTCCTGGTTGGCTACCGTTCCGATTCACAGAAGTCCGTGGCTTTGACCCACTCGGTGTTGACCACACACGAGGATTTGCCGTCGTAAATATTGAACAGGTTTAACATTTATGTCGGCCCCGACTATTTTCTGAGAGAAATCGGGCAGGGGAAAAAAAATCAATCACTCTTAACACACCCCACACCACAGAATAATCCTTCAGATAAAATAATCTTCCGAGATTTCCAATAATCGGGCCTTTGCTGCCTTCGAGTGCAATGGAGGGAAGATGCTCAAATTTGACCCGTTTGTTGGAATGTATGTAGGCTACCCTGCTTTATCTGCACACTTTTCATGAATTTTGCAACCCTAATTAGTTAATGCATCTAATTAATCAGCAAAGTATTTGCTGATGCTCACAAACATACAGAGAACACACAGAGAGACACACACACATCCATGCAGCAGTGTTGCTACAGGATAAAAGACCATTAGCTTTTCTTATCCTGAAACCTCTGAGGAGGAGCCATTACCTCCTAATGAACAGCCTCTACTCGTGAGGAAAATTTAGTTGGAAATTGTCCAAAATGTTAAACACATACGACAGTTTTGTTGGAAATTGTAAAAACTGTTGAGCACCAAGGGGAATTTAGGTGGAAATTGTACAAAATATTAACCACAAGGGACGATTCAGTTAGAAATTGTACAAAACGTTCAGCATAAATTCATTTGATTCATTTGAAAACTGTACAATAAGTAAAGCACAATATGATTTTCAGTGGACTATTTCTAATGCGCCATTTGTACCTGTCTGGCTGCAGGATGGAGGCTGGACTCGTATTCGGTGGAGTTGAGGAGCCACAGCGGGGAAACGATCTCCACCACGCGGATGGCCCGATCTAGTAGGCCGAAGAGCCCTGACGACAGCGGTAGGTGGGACGCGGTGCTGTTCGAAAAGGAGACATCTTCCGGAATGTTCTCCACCAGAACAACTCTGAGGAAAAGAACCATGAAAGATGTATTACCAATGGACACTAATACAAGGTAATTTTCTGTCCTAGTCGTAATGATTTAGCCGTAATACAATGGTATATGTCTCCTGTCGTCAATGGTGGCAATTACCTGACTAATTGGCTCTCAAATGACGGCCAGCTTAATGAGGAACATCGACTTATCTTCACTTATCTTCCACCAGGAAACATTATTACACATCATCACATATTGTTGGGTCTATGTGAGTCTAATTGAAGGTTATTGTGCTCGCGTCAGCAGTGGATGTGATTACACCACATCAGGAAAAAATGAATGACAAGGTGCAGGATAAAACAACAACAAAACAGAACCAGGGCCAACTCGATACTATAGCACAAGCCTAGACGATGTCACATAAAAGGTGCACAGACCATTAAATAAGTAAAATGATTGATTACGTGCATTTAAACCAATGGGAGGCCAGGAGGATTCAGTGAGACATGCAGATTGTTATGGTGGCCCAGCAGGAGGAAGAAAATGATGATACAGCACAATAGCAGCTAATTGAGCTCACACAGGGTAATGTGGATGAGTTGTGATACAATCATGTCACAAAAGCGACAATCATACAATACTTTTGACACAGTAAACATGAAACCAGAGTTAGAGAGTAGTGGTAGTGATATTTTGGCAGCACCTCCACGCCACTCTAGTCCTGTAGATTAAGCACGTGTGAGAATTTTCTTGAGAAATTATACAAAAACGTTAACTGTGAGTGAAAAATCTACTTGCGAGTTGTAGAAAATGTTAAGGACGAGGGAGAAAATAGAACAAAATGTTAAGGATGAGAGAAAATGCACTTGAAAATTATATCAAATGTTGATCACGAGAGAATTTTGTTGTAAATTCAAAATCTTAAGCAAGAGGGAAAATTTACTTGAATACTATAGAATATCTTAAAACAGAGTAAATTTACTTGAAAATTATACGTTTACATTTAGTTAGAAATTGTACAATATGTTCAATATGAGAAAAAATTTACTTGAAAATTGTACAAAATGTTCCGGACAAGTGAAAATGTTGTTCTAAATTATACAAAATAAGTATCTTATTGATAAATCATTATTTAAAACATTCTGAATCCACATCAATTGATTGGTTCATGCCATCCAGGGTTGCTCAACAAAGCGATCATGTTACATTAATAAGGTCAGCTCAAATGAAACAGATTACTGTCTTTTGAATGGCATTGACACTATGAGGCAATACAAATTCAAGCAAGGGATAAAATTTTTGGCACGTTGAGATCTCAAATAATGTTACTGTTGCAAATGGATTTGACCAAGCCAGAGAATTAAATTAGACTCTGGCAGACCCCCCTATGGAGGGCTCTGTAATAATATCAAACATATACGAGCACAAGCGTGCCCAGCCGGCGCTCGCTCACTGAAGGGCACATTGGCCCCGGTGTGTTTAATTTACTGGCATGGCTTTGATTTGCAGGCACTTGCCAGCTCTCGCTTTGAAATTCCTGGCTTGCTCAGATTTTGGGACGCAGCCAAAGGTCAGATGGCGTATGAGCCTCATGATGGCCACACACCGAATTCACAAAATCGGTAGCGGAGATGTTCACCCTTCCTCCGGATGTTATTCCTTTGGATGAATATTAGATTATTTCAAGTGCTCTGACTTCCTCTTAGCTTTAGAAAAGAACACTGTAACAACTATGAAACAGGGAGGAGGCTTGGTTATGTTCTGGAGCTGCTTTTGCTGCATTGGCCTAGAGAGTCTTCAATCTGTGCAGCGAATTCCCAACACTAGCAAGAAATTATGGAGGGAAATGTGCTGCCAAGTGTCTGTAGAGAGGTAGGTAGGTCAGTTTGTCGGCTAGGTGGGTTGTTTGGGTGGTTCAGGTAGGTTGGTAGGTAAGCAGGTAGGTTGTCAGTCTATCTGGTAGGTGGGTGTGTCAGGTGAATAGGAAGGTAGGTCGTGTTGTTGGGTCTGATGGGTTGTTACGTAAGTAGTTCAGTAGGTATGTAGATGGGTAGTTTGATAGATAGGTAGGTAGTTTGGTAAGTAACTTGGGAGGTTAGGTAGGGGGACAGGTGGGTGGGTAGGAGGCAGTTCGGTAGATAGTTACTGTCGGTAGGTCATGTAGGTGAGGCGAGTGGGTGATGTACATAGGTCAGGTTGTTGGGTCTTGTGGGTTGGTTGGTAGTTTGGGAAGTGGATATTATGGTAGGTAGGTTGATAAGTAAGAGGTAGATTAATCGGTAGGTTGGGTATGGGAGACAAGTTGGTGGATAGGTAGATAGGTGGGGTTGTTGGGGCTAGTAGGTAGTTTGGTAGGTAGATAGGTAGTTTGCTAAGCAGGTTAGGTAGGTCTATGGGTCGGTATGTAATCCGGTTGTAATTTATCTAATTATTTTATTTAAAAAAACAATAAAGTTAAAAAATGTAATAGGTCTACTCAATGCAGAGTACTTTTTGTGTACAAAATCGTACAAAATTTCTATGAGAACAGGGTTAACGAGGATGTTTTTGGCATTTTGACGTCACACATACAGTCGTCACGGACAAGCACACAGTGTTCCCAAAATTGATGCATTCTATCTCTTATCTTTATAAGGTCTATTGACAGAATCACAAGCTGCACTCGGCGGACCGTTTGAGCCGGGAAATGGAACGTCTGCCCTCCGCGGTGGTGTTGACGAGGTGCTAAAAGCATCATGAAATTTGGGCCTCCATCTAGCCTTTTTGCACAGCAGCCTGGAGGTCAATTGTAACCTGCTTACGAGCCGCCCGACACCAGGAAATTACGAAAGGCCGTCTCGTAAACTCAAACTGTGCATAAACCATCGAGCAATACACAGTAAGAAAATACAGTCATATTGTTCTGCAGAGGAGGTGAATAGGAACAGAAAAATCTATTAGGGCCTGAAAACAAAAACACATATTGTATAATTTCAAGAATAACGTCAAATAATTGCAAAAATAAAGTCATACTCCATTCTTGAAGTAAGTTGCCTTGTAATTGCGGTGGAATTTTTAAATACACATCCTTCAATGCTAATTGAGTGCACTTAAATTTACCTGAAAATTGTACCAAGCGTTAAGGACAAGGGACAATTTAGTAAATTTTTGAAATTCTAAATAGTGCAACAAATTCTGAATCTTGTATGTCAGTGTCCTAGTAATTATTGTGGTCTTGTAATAGAAATATTACAAAATGATGATTAAAAAGACATGAAAATGTCTTGCATACTCAATAGCCTGCATTATTGAAGTCATACTTACAAAATTAAATATGTCAGTTTATTTTAGTACAAATCTTACAAAATTCTTATAAAGAAACACTACAAGTATGTAAATCTTTTATTTTTTAAAATTTTCATTATCTGACTTTTCGGAGACAGTTCTTCTTGCGTGAACGATACCAGCACATTTTGCTTTTATAAAAGTCGTCTTTTAGATTTAAAAATTTTAAAAAATCCTAATATCACACCATTTGCTCAAAATTCCCACACATACACAAGTCAGCATGTTACATCATTAAATATTAGTTACGAAATTGTTAAAAAGTGAAATACCAAATTACTATATTAACAATATTTCCTATTAAATATTAGCCTATTTGTGATCTGCTTTCTACGCAGTATTTTAGCCTCTGTTTTAACTATAACATTTGTTTCCGTTATGCTCAATGGTCTGTGCGTCTGATTTCCGCATGTAAAATTTCCAGGATGTGTGTGCAGTGTGCACTCTGGCAGGCCAATGTGTACTACTAACATATATTATAATACTGTAAGCGCTAAAAGCAAAAAGGAAAAAAAAAAAAAAGCTCACATTTCCAATGATGGATTGTGAGTTCCAGCTCAAATAAGGCTCAGAGGCTCTCTCATGAAAAACATGTCAGGCTCGCACTTAATATATCACCCCGCCTGCTTCTGAGTCTTTTGCAATGTCACACCTTGCATAAAATTTACGTTGTGGTGGAAACTCTGGTAAATGCAGAATTTGTGTGGAAATAAGCCATTTGGAAGAAAAAAAATAAATCCATCAATTTAAGGTGACAAAACTGGGCAAGAATTGTTTGTTAGCTCTCCTGTTTATGGAGAATGACGTAAAATGTTCGCATTTGATGGCCAATTTGGTGCAGTTTCGTAGAAATTGAATAGTTTTAGTGTATGTTCCAGCTCAGCCCATTTTGCAAGAAAAACAATATTTTCATGTGAGGGGGCAAAATTGGACAGTTTGCTTCTCTATTCGTTTGTTGGCTACCAGGTCAATCTCTGGTTCACTGAGAATGATGTAAAATTTTAGCATTAGACGGCCATTTACAGTAAGTCCTGTTTCATAGAAATCAGTTGTGTAGTTTCGGTGTAATGCTGCTAACAAACCAAGAGCAATTTAGAAAAAGAAATTCCACTTAGACTTGTAAAGTGCGGCCCACTGTAAACAAAAAAATAGTCAACCTTAACATGTATGGTCTAACTCAGCTCTTTTTTTTTTTACAAAAAGAACGCTTATCCTCACCAGGGTCGCGGGTGGGCTGGAGCCTATCCCAGCTATCTTCGGGAGAGAGGTGGGGTACACCCTGTACTGGTCGCCAGCCAATCACAGGGCACATATAAACGAAAAACCATTCGCACTCACAGACACACCTACGGGCAATTTAGAGCCTTCAATTAACCTACCATGCATGTTTTTGGGATGTGGGAGGAAACCGGAGTGCCCGGAGAAAATCCACGCAGGCACGGGGAAAACATGCAAACTCCACACAGCCGGGGCCGGGATTTGAACCCCGGTCCTCAGAACTGTGAGGCAGATGTGCTAACCAGTCGGCTACCGTGCCGCTTTGGAATAATCCTATTAACATAAAAATAGCGACAAAAAAAATAAATACAAATACCACTGACTTGTAAAGTCCATAAAACAAAAAAACAACAAAACAGTCCACCTTTAACTTTGACAAATCGTATGGTCCAGCTCAGCTCTTTTTGAGTCTGAGAACAAAGAGAAGGACAGGCCAGCACGAGCACTGAGTGCCTCTTAGCGGGCCGATTTGAGGAATGAGGGAGGAGATGGACGGGGACGCAAGGAAAGCAGATAAAGGACGTAATTGAGGCGGGATGCTTGATGTCAGCATAGTCGTCTAATGGAGGGAATGGGACTGCTGGATCAGCCAAACCATTGCTGATCACACACCTCTCTGCTCCTCAGTCGTGATGCTGAAGATGGTGGAGCATCTAGCCACTTCCTAGTGGATGGAAATTGACGTAAGACGTGGGAGCGCACCATTTTGTTTTGAAGGCGTGGGAATGGTTCCGTTGTGACACAAACAGCAAAATTGGGCACTTTGTTTGTTGGTTTCCAGCTTGCACTTTCCTGATTGGTGAAGCTATTGTTCACAACCGATTGGTAATGGTTTTTCCCATTCCTTTGCTAGAAGGCCACTTCTACGTAACTATTAACGAACAAACAGCAATTAAAACAAGTTCTCCCCCTTTAATTCGTACTACTTTAATCCAGATTCGCACAAATATTTGATTTCTTCTTCCACCTGTCTACAGTTGTTCCGTTTTTTTAGCGAAATCTTGCTAACGAACTAACAGCGATTAAAATGTGTTCTCCACTTTTAAAACCCCAACATTTATTCAGATTCACATTCAAATTTCATTGCTTCTCCAGCCTCTCTACAAAGATTGGTAGAAATCGGCTGCACTGTTTTTAGCGTAATCCTGCTAACAAGCAAACAGTGATTAAAACAACCAATTGCTTTTTTATGCTTGGCAGAGGTAAATCAAAATGTCCAAGAGCAAAACACAGGTCCACCTCCCACCTGCAGTCCCGGCTGCAGTTGTCCTCTGAGATGCCGTCCTCGTCCTCACCCCAAATGTCCACCGCCGAGAAGATGAGCGCCACCAGCACGGCGAAGCAGCACAGCAGGGCAAAGACCATGATGCACTTCTGCTGAGACTAAAACAAGAGAAAGCACTGATTTTACACGCCACCTTTGTCAATGGGAAAAAAAAAAAAAAGGCCCAAATGACCGAATCTTGAATTCCATTAGTTAGACTCCAGTAGCGCATTTCATTTGGACTCTATTGCTAATCGATGAAATTATTTAATGCTCAATTGGCTCTGCAGAGGTACACCTAATGTTGCGACCAACGAGGTCAAACTGTACACTGTGTAACAGTGTCAGCAGACACTGGGGGGGGGGGCATGCATGCATGGGGATCAACAGACCATGTACTCAACAATATTTGCACTGTTCCCAGCCACTGCTGGTCCCAAGCCTGATTCTAAATAGGTGGGTCGTGTCAGGAAGGGCATCTGATGAAAAAAAAACAAAAAACAAAAAAAACTGTGCCAAACAAATCATGCGAGTGACTTGCTATAGTGACACCTGACAGGGAAAAGCCGAAAGTCACTTCGTTATGTACTCAACAATATTAGTTTTGCAGCAGCAATGCAGAATTGAAAAATGAGCTGACCATTCAATTTGCACTGCTCCCCACTGTTTTTGTGACATTATTTGGTAAGAAAAAGCTCTAAAATTTCCCGAGGCGTTCCCAGAAACATCGCTTGTATAAGTTTAGCTTTGGAAATATTAAATGTGGGACACATTCCATAGAGGAAATAATATTAAGTGGAGATTTATTCAATGTGCATTCTATACAAATCTAATTAAGCACATTTAGTTGTGTTATAATTCAGTACATGCATCCTCTGAGTTTAAAAATGAACAATTTATTTATTTTTTTCTAAATTTAAAATTGTTTCACAATATATACCCTGCAATTGGCTGGCGACTAGTTCAAGGTGTGCCCCACCTCTCGCCCAGTGTCAGCTGGGATAGGCTCCAGCACCCCTGCGAAGCTAGTGAGGACGCTTTTACAATTCTACATTAAAATGCCCATTTGTCAAGTTGTTTTTTTCAAATGAAATTTAATTTTGATGTTCTTGAGTGACCTGAAATTTATAGATATTAATTCCTGTAAATTCCCCTTATGTTCGCATCGATTGAAGTATATTGCATTTTTGTATAGTTTTGAATATTGAGTGTTTTTATAATATAGATTTAATTATGGTATTAAGAGATGGATTAAGTCGGGGAAGTCCCCACTAAAGGCACAGGTACCAAATGCATTGATTGCATTTGTTTAACTATAAAGCTCATGTATTTGGTACAAGCAAATTATGACTTATAAAAAGAGTCAAAAAAATACAAATAAAATAATAAACAATACTTAATAAACACAACTTAAGTTATGCAGCAGCTGTTGTAAATAGCCCCCAAATGTCCTTTTATATGTGCACATGCACACACACACACACACACACACACACACACACACACACACACAGTGTCAGAGAAGGTGGTTGTTAACATGCTGGCAGCCATTTTGGAAGCTTTGATTACTGAAGCTGTCAGCTCGTCTCCTAGCAAATCAGACCTGCTTGTTGTGACCTATTTGACCTTTTCCGCCAGCCATCTGCAAGCTTCCCGCCGACAAGCACAACAACCTTGCTTGCGAATTGCTTTGAAAACAAAGTTAAGTGAAGAAATAATGCATATCTGCACATTAAAGCCTGATAAATGTGTCAAAGGTCCAATTATAGTGCAGTGCTGCTCAGGGGGGTTGGATAAGTTTGCATCACAACACAACTCCAAACAACAATGTGCTGCTTTTAATGAGGCTCATTTGTCTAAGCTCGCGGTGAGAACAGAACATCACCTCAAGGACTCCTTGCCTCCTTTTTTGGAAGTTTGAACAATACAAAGCCTGAAAAAATAGTAAACGGTTTAGCTTGTCACCTCAAAGGACCGTTACAGTCAACAATTAAAGATGTGATATCACAAAAAGATATTTTTTTAGTCAAACTACAACTGTTTTCGGCTGAGTTTGCAAAAGTCAGTGTTTGCCCTAATTTGACATAGTCCAATTAAAGCTGAAAGCAACGATGAAGGGGCCCTCGCCCCCTCTCCCCTTTTGCATGTCGAATCAACCAAATGATGAAATTTTGCTGCCATTCCATGCCCATATTCGATGGCGTAGGCCAGTGTTTCCCAACCTTTATTGAGACAAGGAGCATATTTTATAGTAGAAAAATCTCATGGCACGCTACCAAACCAAAGTGTCATCAAGGCCCTGTAAAGTGAAAATAAATGTCTTCTGAATTTGACGCACCACAAAAGAGTGGTGTTAACAACTATTCCAAATTTAAACGATTAAATATATCACCAAGTACAATATATAACATGAGCCTTCAAAATGGTGAAAAATCAAGCTGTTCGCTGTTGGCCTGTCCATTGAATGCGCTGAAACCATACCCCATTCAACTGTTAACTGTCAGTCAAATACCAGTACTACAACCTAGAAAAAATGCTACTTAATCTAGCAACTTTCTTATGCCTATACATCCCTATGTTTGAGCCACAAAAATATATCAACTAAGGCCTCCGTGCGGGAACAAGGCGCTCTGAAGCGGCCACGCCAGCATGAAGCCGCTGTCCACACACTGTCTTTCACATCATACTCCCACCCCACTCCGCGCTATTCTGTCTTACTCTGCATGACGTGCATGTACTCGCAGCCGACAACGAGGCGCTCAGCAATTGTCTTCCTCAGCGATTGTCAAACGTGTGTAACATTTTTAGAAACAAATGTCTGAACTCAATTTACAGTGTCTTTAGGTTTTGTGATAACTTTTTTTTACCTGATGGACTTTGATGTTGTTGCTGAGGGATGTGTATGTGTATACACACACACACACACACACACACAGAATAACTTGAATCCCATAGATGCACAATGAGTGACAGGAAAACAGCATCGCAGAATGCTGTCAAGTACGTAATTTGCTGACGAGACAAGTTTGTGTGCATGTGTTCTTATATGAGCGTGTGTGTGTCGGGAATGCAGTTCACTTCCAATAAATTGCCGTCTCTGTGCAGTTGAGTCATGTTTTATTAACTGTTGTCCGCCTTGACACTTTGTTTAGCATCTCAACTGATGCCTGCGTCTCGTCCCCGATGTTCCTTTCTCTCCCGTGTCTACCTTAAATCATACAAATGTCAAATATAAGCAGCATATTCATTTTTTCTGAATGTACCTAATTATATTGGTTCCTGAGAGATGAATGTTCCTTTGATTGAATCGGCATTGTGATTTTTGTGACGCATCTGTGATTAGCTTGATGCTCTTCAGACTCTATCTGGTACTGCTGCTGAGGAAATGAAATGTGTGTATCTGCATTACTCAGCTGTTGAAAGGCTGAGCAGGCACTTGGGTGATGGACACACAAACAAAAGCAGACTGACACAGTGAAAGTCGAGCAAAGGATGGAAAGAACTCATGTTTGCTCTTTCGGACAGTATGAGATGGTCACCTGTAGAAAGCTCAGCTACCATATTTCTGTTTATGCTTTGTTTGTCCTATTGCTATATACAGACTTTACACATGAGGGTTAGGGTTACTTAATATGTTTAGGATTGGGTTACTGGTTAGGACAAGGGTTAAAGTTGGTTTACTTGATTTGGGCCATCCCTGAAGAGGGCTAGTGTAAGTGTTGGGCTAATTAAAAAAGTAATGAGTCACAGTTACTACTTAATTTACCCTCAAAGCACCGTAATTGGATCCGTAACTAAAATACCCCTTTATAAATGTACTGTAATTAGTTACAAGGGAAACTAATTATGGCGGCACGGTGGACGACTGGTTAGAGCGTCTGCCTCACAGTTCTGAGGACCGGGGTTGAATCCCCAGCCCCGCCTGTGTGGAGTTTGCATGTTCTCCCCGTGCCTGTGTGGGTTTTCTCTGGACACTCCGGTTTCCTCCCACATCCCAAAAACATGCATGGTAGGTTAATTGAAGACTCAAATTGCCCGTAGGTGTGAATGTGAGTGCGAATGGTTGTTTGTTTGTATGTGCCCTGCGATTGGCTGGCAACCAGTGCAGGGTGTACCCTGCCTCCTGCCCGATGATAGCTGGGAAAGGCTCCAGCACTCCCGCGACCCTTGTAAGGATAAGCGGCTCAGAAAATGGATGGATGGAAACTAATTATTGCGTTACATTTTTTTAAAACCTTCAATTACGCCAAAAATTTCAATCTTGGTTTCATCAGACCATAACAATTTTTTTCCACAGGTGTTTGGAAGATTTTGTTATGATCTGATGAAACCAAGGTTGAACTTTTTGGCTATAATTCCAAAAGGTTTGTTTTTGCGCAAACACAACACTGCTTATCGCCAAAAGAACACCATACCTACAGTGAAGTATGGTGGTGGCAGCATCATGCTTTGGACTTTTCGATCTGCTGGGGCATTAGTTAAGGTGGATGGAATTATGAACAGTTCCAAAAAGCAGTCAGTATTAGCACAAAACCTTCAAGCTTCTGCTACAAAGCAACAACAACAAAATGTCAGGAAACAGGAACATCTGAACTTTATTTGGGGTTAATCAGAGGCACTTTAAATGGTGGCAGGTGTGTGCTGACTTCCATTTAACATGAGTTTGAAGGTGATTTATTTGATTTGGGCTGTCCCTTGTAAACCAGACTGTCCTCAGTATGAATGTTTTTATTAGAATGTTGTGCTCAAACAACAATCTGCTCGAGCTCAGTAGAGTTATCTAATCATGCTCTTCTCTGATAGTCGGAAGAGGCGTCAAAGTGTTCTGGCCTTCCTCAAGCACACTCGCATATGCTTTATGAGAGGAAGTGGCCATATGTTTACAAAGATGTTCAGTGGTCAGAGGAGTTAGAGTGAGACAGTGTTTACAAAGCAGCTGACGATGAATATCTGTAAGCGTCTGGACCGTGGCCTGTTTTCCACCGCTGCTTAATGTGATCATTTTGTCGGCTTGTCAGCGTGACACAGTGACCGCATGCAAATACAGTAAAAGCCAGAAATCATTGACTTAGTTCTTGGAGCTTGCTTTAAACCAGACCTGTTTGGTAACTTCATATTTCCTTCCATGATAACACAGATGTGTCTGAGCATCTCCGCTATGTTTCTATGTTTTAACAATCAATTTAAAATGAACTGCGCCAGGTCAATTCAAAGCCAGGATACAGAGCAGTTCACAGTCAAAAGGGTCAGGCTTTGAAGATAAGGAATTGGTCTTGGGTCAAAGTGATGCAATTCTTAGTAATCCACAGATAGCAGGTCAGGAAATGCTCAGATTTCACTGTTGTCTTAATCCACGATTCACAGAGCGCAAAAACAGGGAAACTCACATAAACTTGTCTAGGCCGAACTCCCGGTTGTGGATGGACAGCAGAGGGGATTCACAGGGTAGCGATGTTTTCTGCGATTTCTGCGACTGTCGGACACTGATTGCATCATCAGCAAAGCCTGAAATAGGGGGTGTATCACTGTGGCTAGGAGAATGTGATTGGCTGGCAGATTGGTTGTCTGTCATCACAGAAATGGCAAACTGTGACAAATGGGTGCGAGCAAGCTTCGGATACGCTGCCGCTCAAGTGAAGTGAAAAAAAATATGGAGCAGTTAAGGACCTGTAATATCCTTGCATGTGTGCAAGGAGAGCCACAGTCACCGATGCACTTCCAACTGTTTAGTGAAAAGGACACACAAACACAAACACAAACTAATCAGGCAACTCGACCCCAGGGTCTGATGTCACTCACTAAGCCACACCCCTTATGTGCAGTAATTACACTTTATGAAACTATTTTATTTCTGTTTGAAATAAAATAGTTTCTCTTTAATTGTGTTTTTTTCTTTTTTTAAACATAATACAGTGCTATTTTTCTTTACTAAAACCCCCCAAACGTTGTGGTTTTGGGGGGGCTGGAATGATTGATGTCCTTTCAATTCAATTCAATTTAATGGGGAAAATTATGAATACAACTCATAAGTCAAGGTACCACTATATTGCCATTGGCTAAAATAGTCTTGCAGGTATGGTTACAGCGCCACCTGCTGCTTTGGCATGCACTTGACATCTTTCAAAAGTTCCACCGGGAGCAGTCCACCTAGCAGAGTTCTCTTAAGCCCCTCAAGCCGACACGGGGTTTGACATCCTCATTTTTCTCGCTGCACTGGCTCCTGATGGACTCCTTCCATCTCTCCATCCCTGCCTTTCATTCTTTCATTAATGCCTCCACTTGAGCACACCCAGTGCTTCGGAGACGGTCCCCTCTTTGTCACATTAGGCTGTCGGCGCTGAGGTTGAGTGAGTTCATGTGGTTGTTGCGTGTGAGAGCAATTTGTTTGTTATGGCGGTGAAAAGTGTAATTTACGATTTCAATTCCAGCCCCGCCAGTTGCGGGACAGTCAATTTGGTGGCAAGAGAGATTAATGTGGACAGCGGTGACGACTGTGACTGATCGAGTGGCAGACGCTGTTGTTACTGGGTCAGCTTGAATTCGAGTGACAACCAGGCTACAAATCAGCAGAAACAGGTAAGGCCTTCCGGGGAGTTGTTTTGTAAAAGTAAAATGTCACCAACTGGGTAGGTTAGGTACTTTATTAATCCTCAAAAGGAAATTCAGGTTTGCATTGGCAGCAATGATGACTACAGCAAGCCAAGCAAGTATTAGCAATCGTCACTGAGGAAATATAGTGGTGTCTTGAGATACGAGTGACTCGACTTATGACTTTCTTCAAGATACTGGCTGTCGTTCGACTGTTTTCTCTTTTGCTTTGACTTGCGTGCGCAAACATGATACAAGTACTATATGGTGGCAGGGAACTCAGCACACTTCACAACAAGCAGCATTTTTGGCAAATAGTGAACAATTTATCCCAAAAATTTCTTCAAGCAGTTTAATGCCACTCCCAGTTGAAGTTTACTGTCAAACTAAACATAAAACAAAAAGAATTGGACAAAATATTACACAAAGAATGATGTACTTAAAACAACTTCATAGCTTAGCCTCAGTCAGCTAGCTTCATGCTAATGTTAACTCGCATCTATGATGCGGTCCTTTAACCCTTTAAGCAACAGATTGAACAGAAACGGTGCAGGAAAAACATGAAGACGGACAATAAGATTACTCACAGTCCTGTTCTTTATCCGCTGAGTAGAACAATTAATATTAGTGCCTTACTGATGAGCTGAGCGAGGGATTGAATCGTCTCAATGAAGCGATATGAATCCCACTTGAGTTCTAGGCAGGATGTACGCGGGCGTGCAGTATCGTAAAATCATAGTTTAATCATCAAAACAAATGACTCTCCAAAATGTAATCTTCTACAAAAGTCCCTTTCACACTGCCTGTAAAAGCCAACATTTGTTTGCCTTTTTTTTCCCCCTTTCCCCCATATCACTGTTTTGTATGAAGGACATCGACACAGAAAGAAGGAGACGCATTTTTCAGTCTTCATATGTAGTAATGTGCCTAACGCGATTCAAGTGGACCATCGCAAAAAAAATTGCAGTTGGCCCACAATGCTGAAAATTGTTTCCGACAACAGGTTTCTTTCCCCATGATTTGGAAGCTCGGCTGGGCAAACAGCTGCCATTTTTAAGCAATTCCACACAGCCAAAAGGCACCGGTGTCAAACTCAAGGCCCAGGGGCCAGATCTGTCCAGCCACATTATGTATGTACTAAAGCAAATTGTGTCGTTCTGTGTCTTGCTATATAGAAATTGCAATTTTTCTTTACGGTAACGGATTTTAGAATAATATATTTTTACTTCAGTCCCTTATTAACTGATTTCAAATAAAATGTGTTGTTAAAAATATATAACAATCAAATGCATGGCCAATTATATAAATAATATGATGAGGTATTGTATTTATGGTTTATAACATAACAGCCCTCTGAGGGATGTGGCCCGCAATGAAAATGAGTTTGACACCCCTGTATAAGGTAAGCAGAGCTGCATACAGTTTTGTTGGATTCACAGATTACTGTTAGTTAACGGAGAAGGATTGTGTTTGTCGATATGCCTGAAAAAAACCCAAACACTTTTAATGGCTTGATCCAGATTCTCACAAAAATTCAATTGTTCTCGATGATCAAAACTACCTCCCAGTTTTAAACTTGGCGGAGGTAATCACCAAGACTTCACAGAGCAACATGCACCCCCCGACCCAGTGAAGGCTCAATTCCCAGTTTAATTTCACCACACTTCCTGGAGGCTACAAATGGAAGCGCTCTCAAGTGATGTGAATTTTGGCCTCTTTCGGCTCCTTTCCATCAGCGCCTGCCCTCGTTTTCCCTCCCCCCCTATTGATCTCACCGGGGTTCTCTCCAAACAAAATCAATAGGTCAATGATAGCGTCATTAAAAAAACATGAGAGCCGTGTCAACCGTGATGAGGCCCGAGCCCATTGTAAACCCACCCAGTCACCCGAGGAGGACTGAAAGATTCATTTCATCTTTCATCTATGAAATACAGGGCCGACCCATTTTTCAGATTATTGCATTAACTGCAGTGACTTGTAATTTGTTAAAAATAAAGCATAGACCTTATCTTCAGAACCTAAATGTGGGGCCTTTGAGAATACTACACTCCGATCAGGGTCTTTTTTGTCGCTCGATAAATAACCCAGGAACTTAATTTGGAAAAAAACTCTCGTCGTCCAAATACGCAAGGGTCCTCCAAAAGTTCCTGTGATGGAAATGCTGCTTGATACAAAAGCTCAGGAGAACGGGCAAGGTGACCACCAGTGAGGTGATATGAAGGAGTAATCCATTATTTCAAAGTGAAATGTCAGAATTGGGCACAATGGCGTGCAGGGATGTGGGTGCGCCGGGGCAATGGCCCCAGGCATCCAAATAAGGGGGGTATCCAAATAAGTAACACATTTCCACGCCCTCAATCTGCCCGGTGATAAATGTTTTCCAATCAGGAAAACTGCGCCCCGTCGACGAATGATTTCCAAAGTGTTTTTTGCCCCATCACCACAACACTAATTGGGCACAATTGGACTTGATTAGCTATTTTTGCTCCATGATGTCACGTGTCTTTTCAGATGTGAATGGCGACCAGTTAAATTAGGTGTTCAAAAAAAAAAAAAAGAATTGTTAATCTACATAAAGATGGCCTATACTATAAGATTGAATACCCTGAAACTGAGCTGTGTACCTCGCCTCCCGCCCAAAATCAGACGGCATAGGCTCCAACTCACAGGGCAAAGGCTATCGTAAAAAAGGATGGCTGCAACAATACAAACCTCCTGATGACTGTCACCTTTAGATTCCACCATTAATGTAGCGACATACAAGGCAAAACTCCCACAGTGCTCTCGTGTTACGGAAGAGCAGATGTTTTTGCCAACGCCTGCATTTTTACCAACGTTTGCATCAATGCCAGCAGGTGGATCACATTGCCTCATTACCTCCACTCCTCCATTATACTGATTGTGTGTGTGTGTGTGTGTGTGCGTGCGTGCGTGCGTGTACGTGTAAGTGTACGTGTGTATGCGTGCGTGTGTGTGTGTGTATGTGTGAGTGATTGAGTTTGTGCTTGTGTATGTGTCACTGTATGTGTAAGTGAGTGGATACATGTGAGTGTGTGTGTGCGTGCGTGTGTTCGTGAATGTGGGAGTGTGATTGTAAAAAAAATATTTTTAATTGGTTGCATACAAATACTGTAGTTGGCTCTCTGGGATGTCTGCGCACCCTTCAAGTGTGAAATTAAAAAAGCAAGTAAAGGCTTTTATTCACCTATTTCTGAAAAGGTTTCTGTGAGCAAGCCTCAATTTTGCCAGAATGTGATGACACAATTCATTTAATATACATAATACAACCACTAGACTGAGTCTGCGCCAATGACTTGGCAGCCACGCTGGGTGAAGATCTGCCACTTTCAAGCCACAGCCAGAATGAAACACTTATCATTTCAAAGGCAAAAGCTAAAAAGAGCTGCACTAAGGTTTGTTGAATGCACAGGTTGGCGTTCTGATAACTTCTGCTTCTGATAAGTGACACATCCTTGATTTCTCAGTGAAGTTGTCGATGTTGTGTTTGGCAAGATGTCCGCTGAATGCACCACATGCATGGATCCACATACCAATTGACAAGTGTATGAAGTGTAGTGTTTAAAGTTTTGTAAGCGCAAGTGAAAATGCTTTGATTGTCTTTACAAGCTTGTGTCCCCCACACCCTTGGCTCCACTTCTGCAAGTAGAAGCCGCTTGCCTCGTCACAACGCTCTCGGTCTGTCATGGTCATTGGCTGAACAGTATATGGGGCGGGGTTAACAGTCTCGCATGAAACAAGGCCGACTTGACACAGACATTTCAATCAAACATAAAGGAAGCGTTTTTAATAATGAAAAAAATACAAAACGTCTTCGTTAAACTACTAGTGCAGATGCTCAGATTTGAACCTTTTTATGAAATGAGCGCCATGTCGGGGAAAAAAAGCGAGGAGAAGGTCAGCATGAATCACTTCACTATTGCTCGACTGGTGATGTTGTGAAGCAAAAGCAAAGCTGAGCGAAAGCACAGGTTATAATATCACTGCCGCTGTGGCTGTTCAATTGTTAATGTTCTGTTTTTCCTCCACATGCAGCCTTGATTAAAAAAAATATGTTCCTCAAGGTGACAGCAAATGTTTTAATGATGAGGCCAATTGGTGAAGATGCAAAAAGGAAATGCAAGGTATACTTAAATACAATACAGGGACAAACTTAGGGGATGTTCAATACCACTTTTGTTTTTAGACTGATACCAATGCAAGTATTTACTCTTGAGTACTCATCGATACCGAGTACCGATACTATGAGTAATTTTGATACATAAAATTTCAATTAACACAATGACAGATGATTATGGACAGAGACCTTCCTTTATTTATGACACACGGTTTCGCCGATGTGTCAAACGGCCACAATATAGCGCTAACTACTGGCATGGAGGACTTAGTGGGTGTCAAGATTTTTATTTATTTTTATTTTTTTTTTGCTTTAAGTATCGGTGGCTGGTATCGGCCGCCTTCAAGAGTACCCAATACCTTGAAATAAGGCTGGGATTGGACCAATACTGATACCTAGTATCAGTACTTGACCATCCCTAGACAAACTCATTGAATGAAAATGGCACCTACAGGAAGTGCATAGGGAAGTGTATGCAGTTGCCCAAAATCAGTAGACAATGAAGATTTAAGAATCGGTGGCACGGAAAATTCAGTCTTCAGTGAAGCCAACAAGCATTTTCTTGGAATGTGTAAGGAGGCTGGAGTATACGGAGTAAAGCCCACACAAGCACTGGGAGAACATGCAAACACCACACAGGACAGTTAGTGTTGGGATTCAAACCCAGAACCGTAGAACTGTGAGGCAGACCTGATAACCACTATCTCACAGTGCTGCCTGATGTGAAACATAAATATGCAAATACTGTACGTTCTTATGAGGTTGACTGAAAAATGGTCGCTCGTTCCCGCCTTGCTTGAATTGATTTATGACCCTAAGTATCAGTGTTTATGTGTGTGCGTGTGTGTGTGTGCGTGTGGCAGACGCATCCAAAAATATGTCAAGACAAGCAATTTTCTCCACTCTTCTAGGGGTGTCTATATATTTGATTTGTGACCCCCAATTATTTCATGCCAGCAGTGCAGTGGTGGGGGTTCCACTGAGTTCCTCCAACACTCACACGAGAAGCAGCTCACTAAGTCGCACGTACACAACATCAGCAATCAGAGTTGATCATGTAATTACATTATAATGTAGGAAAGGTGACACATAATGATTCCGCAAATGTATGAATATTAAAAATGAGGTAGCTCATTACCTTTTTTAAAATAGTGCAAACTCGCAAATGCGGGCAAGACTTATTTGGGGCATGGCGTCTATTAGAGGGACGGGGGTTTTCCAGTAAGTTGATATGAATGATTTTGGGCTCTTCCCATTTGAGCACTTCAACGTAAACAAGGCTTCTGTAGGCTTTGATCTTTAATATATTTTTATTTATTTTTTGGAGCCAGTCGTGTCGTTGCCATGGACACTGTTTCAGGTGTTTCAGTCTCCGCTCACTTCACTCTGCCAACTCCTGCATCTGTGTGTGTGTGTGTGTGCACGACTGAGCAATATCAAGAGTGTGTGAGTGAGCAGAATTACAAAAGGATCTTTTCCCCTCTCCTTTCCCTACTCGC
The DNA here is from genome assembly GCF_024500385.1 of Phyllopteryx taeniolatus. NCBI lineage: Eukaryota > Metazoa > Chordata > Actinopteri > Syngnathiformes > Syngnathidae > Phyllopteryx > Phyllopteryx taeniolatus. Next base: position 18,695,076 of record NC_084512.1, read on the forward strand.
TCATCACCATCGCTATGACGACACTCCCGGGAGAGACGGATGCCGTGAGCGCAGCGGGTCACACTTGTGACGGCCACTCAGAACCACGAGACTTTTTTTAGTGTCAAGGAGGGCTGGAGTGGGGTGTGGCCAGGTTTGAAATGACACACAGGGGCACAGAGGGAAACAGATGGACAAGGTACCAAGGAGAAAGTACAGCGTGAGAAGCGATAGGGAAAAGGAAAGATGTTTTGTAATCGTCGCTCATTAAATCTGAACGTAATCACGTTACTTTGGAATCGTCTCTGAAATCAGTAAAAGTTACTTGCTTTAACAATAGTGATGTAACGCCTAAAAAGTAGTCGTCTGCAATGTTGTGATCGTAGGCGGTGCCGTACAGGGCAAAAATAACATTTACCTCTCACATCTACAAAAATCTCTCACACACGCAAAAAACTCAAACACCCAAGAACCTCCTCTCAAACACACCAAAGCAGCTCTCACTGACGCAAAAAAAACGTTCAAAACCCACTAAGCGCCCCCTCCACACACACACACACACAACAAAAATTTCATATTTAATTTTTCTCTCTCTCTCTCTCTCTCTCTCTCTGTCTCTCTCTCTCACTCTCTCTCGCTAAAACAGATTATTTTTATTTCAACAGGGAAAATTTATTTGATATATCAGTAAATTGAGTTACAAGCTTGATCACTGAACGAATTCAACTCAGTAATCAGTAATTCTCATTTTGGTCATGCATTGCCTGAAAGGCAACACTGTTCTTGAATAGGAAACAGGTTAAAACTATGTTGTTTTGAAATTTTATACCCTAGAAACGGGTGGAAAAGTGGATGTATTTTAAAATGTCGGTGGGTGAGTACATCCATCCATCCATTTTCTGTGTCGCTTCTCCTCACTAGGTTACGCGGGCGTGCTGGAGCCTATCCCAGCTATCATCGGGCAGGAGACGGGGTACACCCTGAACTGGTTGCCAGCCCATCGCAGGGCTCCTACAAACAAACAGCCATTCACACTCACATTCACACCTACGGGAAATTTAGAGTTGTCAATTAACCTAACATGCATGTTTTTGGGATGTGGGAGGAAACCGGAGTGCCCGGAGAAAACTCACGCAGGCACGGGGAGAACATGCAAACTCCACACAGGCGGGGCCGGGGATTGAACCCCGGTCCTCAGAACTTTGAGGCAGACGCTCTAACCAGTCGTCCGCCGTGCCGGCTGGGTGAGTACAATTTGGGATAATTGTTGCCTGCCTATTACAGCGTTTTCAGTTTTTGTTTATTTTTTTCTTCTCCATCTGAACTTAACTGCAAAACGTAAAAGACCAACCTCTCCCGTTTTAATTGGTTGTTCTTATTTAAACAGCACTAGTACTTGGTTTGAATTAAAATCAGGAAATGAATGCTTATGCCCCTCCCAATTTAAAACCATCATATCTTGGCAGTTTGTGGCATCCCATAGGGCTCAATTCTAAGACCCCATTGGCTTTATTTGACCAAATTTCAAATTCATTACAATTCATTTTTGACTCTGGCAGTATCAAGGACTGTCCATCACATGGTCATCTTTAAGGACATCATAATATTAGCTACACCTGCACATTCTAATAAGCGACAGCCAATTGCGAGGAAAACATGTTTAATGGAATTAAACAATGGTAAAACATTTTTCCCACCACCAGACATTTCCCTTAATTTCTTAGAGAATTATACATAAATCTTACTGTCAAATTCAGCCATAAACAGTAAGTGGGTATCTATGAGGAATCTACAATCTTTCCCTCGTACTAAGGTTGTCAGTCACTTAGTAACGTGCCTTACTGCCACCTACAGGACTGGAGGCAGCAATTAAACCGTGCTGTACTGTATTGTATACCATGCACATGCATCAAAGAAGCACATATGTTCACAGAAGTCATTTCTAGTCATTAGAGCTCACCTTCATGATGCATCCCTCGCTTGGAGCTGATAAAGACAAAGAGTATCTATCTATCTATCTATCTATCTGCATCTCTACTTTCTGCATTTCTTCTTTCCTAGCGCTACTCCTCGTGTCTCTGTCCGCGCATCGTGTGTTCGTCCACCTCTTTCTAACTCTCCCGCTTCCTCCTCCCATCCTTCCTCCTTCCATCCATCCCTCCCTCCCTCCTCCTCTCACTCTCTCGCTCCCCTCTCGCTGTAATAGAGAGCTCACGTTTCTCTTACTTCTCCCTTATGGACACTGAAAGTGGGAGGGAAAGGGAGAATAAATAGAAGGTCCAGCTCTTGCTTCCCTTTTGTCTCCTCTCATTGTATCCTTATGTGATAGTGCGTGTGTGTGTGTGTGTGTGTGTGATGCTGAGTTGCCCTGCCCTCACACACAAACACACACACACACATGCACGGACCCACACATGCACACACACAAACACACACACGTAGGATATTGCTTACAAGTGCTGCCAAATGGTGCAACATTTGGAATATTTAGCATTATCGAACCTTTGTTGTTCGCGCTTATTTCTTAACGTCAGCAAATATGCATACACACACACACTTTAAGATGTCCTATTTCCTTCCGCTCTTCTTTAAAGATGGTGAAAGCTGCGGTGTGGTATTTGAGACTCTTTTTAATGCGTCCACATTGGCATTCAGTTCCTGTGGAGATGTAGAGTGAAGTGGAAGCTTTACAATTCTTTCAGCCCCTTTCGCGGCCGTACATAGACAAAGAAGCACCTCTAGGGGGCACTTGTAAAAAAAATAAAATAATAATAATAATAATAAAAATAAAAAATAAAAACAGATGGGATTGAAATTTAACAGATTTTCAACACTTTTATGGAAACGTGAAACCTGGATGGATGAAATGAAATCATTAAGATTTAAGTATTTTTAAAGATGTTTTTTTTTCTCGACAAAATACAACTTAGTTCTTGCAAGATTACAACTTGTGTTTGTGGAAAATTACGATAAAACTCCTGATACAATTACTTTTTTAAGTATAAAAACGTTTAATTTTATAACATTCTTGCAAGATTATGATGATTTTTTTATGAAAAAATATGTACTGTACTGTAATATGTATGTATATTTTTTTTCTCAGAAAAAATAGGACTTTATTCTCAATATGACTTTTCTGTCAGCAAATACCACTTCTCAAAATATTATTTCTCGAAAATATACAACTTTGTTCTATTATGATAAGCTTGTAATATAACAAAAAACATTTTTAGAGTAAAATATGACATTCTCACAAAATTACAACTTTTTTATAAGGAAAATACAACTTTACTCTGGTAATGTTACAACATTTTTTCCTTGGTAGAAATACAACTTTATTCTCAAAGTTTGCTTGTTCTCAAACTATTTACTATTTAAATAAAATATTACAACCTTTATTTGGAACAAATTTATTTCACAGAAGATTCCAACTTTAATGTAATTAATATTCTAAGTAATTCTGGTAGTGTTATATTATATATATATATATATATATATATGGAGTTTTTTTTCCCCCCTTCTCTCTAAACTGTATAAAAATGGCTATAAATCAAAAATAAGTGCCCGTATACAATGCAATTTTTCACAATGGTTTCTTGAAGCTTGGTACACACACACATACCAAATTTTAAAATCTTAAACGGATTTTAAAATGTGAGCGATCCCAGACATGATGAAGAAAAAAAGTCACCATACAGTATGTGTGTGGTGTACTGGAAATGTCACTCTTAACACGCCCCAGAGCACAAGATAACCTCGTGGTATAATCTTTTACAGACATCAGATGATTGGGCCTTTGCTGATTTTGATCACATAGGATGGCAAATGTTCAAATTTGGCCTGATTGTTGGCATGTGTGTACGTCGCTTTAAATATTGACCGGATTTAACATTTACAATCATCAGCCTAATTGTATCCGAAGCAGATCAAGGAGGAAAAATAAAACACCCCCCACACCACATCGGTCAGGATAATCTTTTGAGAGACATTCGATAATCAACCGTTTGCTGCCTTTGATCGCAAGGGAGGAGAATTGCTCAAATTTGGCCTAATTAACAGTACTGTGTTGTAAGGTGACTCAACCACAGCAGAATGAAGCATCCCGGCGTTCTTAAATATGCAGCAACCACTTGGCAGGTTCGCGATATCATAAAATTAGATGCGTTCTCTCCGAGAGGAGATGAAAGTGATTCAAGAATTGTGTCCTTGTGCCCAAAGTCTGCAGCTGAGAATATTTACGATCTTTATCTGAAAATACGTAAGATATTGCACTCCTTTTACTGGCTATGTGGTTTGACATAATGTTTCTTGCAGTACATAGTGAGACTGCAGAGTGAACTTTCTGAGCAATCGATACAAAACATGTTGACGAGTCGAGATGCAAGAGAGGGATGAAGGGAGGGATTAATTAATTGGGTTATGAAATGCCCATTCTGTGTGCCTCAGCCCAACAGGAAATGCTGCAAAGTTGATATTTACTATGCTATTTGGATATCACAGTGGAACGAACCTCCCTTAGCTTGTCTAATTTTTGAATTTTACTCAATTTTCATCTTATGCTTTTTAGTAGTTTTCTTTATGGCTATTTTTGTGACACTCATTCCAATATAATAGATTTCAACATGGGTTTGCTAGTGTTGTCTTGTCCAAATACTTTTGGCTAACGGGAATTTGAACCATGAAACCATGAGACATCAGCTCAGTGAGGTTTTTCTACGGCTTTTTGTGGCTTTCTAGGGATGACAAAAGGAGCAGCTTCATTAAGGGGGTGTTCAGGTGTTGTCCTAATACTTTTTGATTGATAGATTATATTATATTATATTATATTATATTATATTAGATAATATTAGATTAGATTGTAAACAAACAACCCCAAAAATGCAACAGAGCTAGTTGTATTTCTAACATTTGGCGATTGCGCCCTCTACTGGATTTGTGGTCGTAAATCTTAATTTTGTCAGTACAGGTACACAATAAATCCTATTTCCTCAAGTTTAACTGCCAGGTTTTATACGCATCTCATTTAGATGTGCAATAGAGGGGGGGAAAAAAATCGTTGTCTTCACTAAAAATAATGAGCTACTGTGGTGTAATGACAATATAAACATGAATCCTCATCTTAACATGGACTTGAAGCCAAATGAGCATTTTTACTTGTCTACTGTTAATGACATTGTAAATAAAGACAAATGTTTGTGATTGTGCGTGCATGTTTGTGCGTGCATGTGTGTGTGTATGTGTGTGTCCGTGCGTCTGCGTGCTCTTACAATATAAAATGTCAACACTTAGCAACCATTTTCATGATATTACATGAAGATGAAATGTGTTTCTCAAGCAGTTTTGTGTGGATGGGGCATCAAGCAGTGTGTAGTGAAGGCTAATTCATCATGGCAACTTTGTGCGAGAGCCTCAGCTCCCTTCCAGCATCAAATATTCAACACACGGCCTCCATTTCACATCTATTCCATACCTCCAGGCAATCTGTGCAGTCCCGGTATTGTTTACCTGCAATAAAAAATACTCAGTGGACCTGTTATGTTGCGGATAAATTGACCTATTTTAAAGTTAAGCAAGTTGAAATGGTCTTTCCTGGGTTCGAATCTCAGCTGTGGTCTTCGTGTTTGTTGAGTTCCCATGTTCTAGCCATGCTTGCGTGTTTTTTCTACTTTACCGTCAAACTAAACATAAAACAAAAAGAATTACACGTTGTGTATTTAAAACATCATCATGGCTTTGTCCAGCAAAGGTCTGCTTAGCTTAAGCTTAACCCACAATGAAAAACAACATAGATGGGCTAAAAAAAATAGCATTGAGCTTGCAGCCCGCAGTGTCATGATCCTCTAAGCAACGGATATTTAAACACAAATGGTGAAACAAGTGTTGACTGATAAGAAACAATACTCACAGGCATATATTCTTTATCGCTGCAAAGAATGACTAATGTTACTGCAGCTTACTGAGGAATGGCCGTCATCAGACCAGAAGCAGCAGCATAATGTCCATTGACTTGAAGCAAAAAATATGGCTGTGTTTGATTCTTTACGTTCTATTTCATTGTCATTACTGTATGTTTTTTAAATGAAGTATACTATTACAGTTTTCTTTTTAAAACAGATCAATGACATTTCCATTCAATTCGATGGGGAAAGTTGATTTGAGATATGAGTGTTTTGAGCTCTGCGCGTGGTCACAGAACTAAACTTGTATCTCAAGCCACAATTATACTGTAACTTAATTAACAAAACATTTAATTAGATAAATTAATAATAATGAATACATGTATTTTAACAAACCAATTTTGGGAAAAATAATTTCAAGTTAATGCAACAAATATTTTTTATTTCAAAAACATAATTCATGCTCATTTTAAAAGTGTATTTAATAATTAATTCCATTATTATTTGTTCACCAATTATTAATAGTATTAAAAATGTATATGTAAAAATCTTCATTTTACTCGTATTTGTTATTTTATTATTTACAATAAAGCCAGTCCCTGATGGTGTAGTGGTACACTCGCCTGACTTTGGTGCGTGGGTTCAGTCCCCACTCAGTGACAGTGTGAATGTGAGTGTGAATGGTTGTCTATATGTGCCCTGCGACTGACCGGCGACCAGTTCAGGGTGTAGTCCACCTTTCGCCCGAAGTCAGCTGGGATAGGCTCCAGCGCCCCGCGACCCTAACCAAGATAAGTGGTGTTGAAAATGGATGGATGGACAATAAATCCATCCATCCATCCATTTTCTATACCGGTCCTCCTCACTATGGTCGCCGACGTGCTAGACCCTATCCCAGCTTTCTTCGGGCGAGAGGCGGGGTATTTACGATAGATCAAATAACTAATTATTTAGTTGTAATAGTTAAGATTAATGTAATTATAATTTATTAACCAATGATTTAATCAAATAAAAATGAAATGTACGATTGTTTATTTTACTACTATTTAATTTTAACAATAAATTAACTGACAAATTGTTGAATTAGATATATTAATTGCATAAATTATTACATTTTAATTAACCAATTTTAGGAAAAACTGCTAAATTAATGCTACAGATATTACAGGACTCTTGATAATGGGCCGAATTAAATAGCAAAGTGGGCAATATGTGGCGCTGGCTGTCACGGCAGAATTTTTTTGTCTTTTCCCCTCGCTCTTCCACCTTCCCCCCTTGATGTGCGAGCACTTGCGGCCAACAACGAGGCACTGTAAAGCCGGCAGCCCCGGTCCACATGCTGGCTGTCAAGTCCGACTCCCCACCCTATCTGAAGGGAAGATATTTTCAGGGTGCAGGCATAGCTAGTTAACTTTACGTCGTAACTGTGCCTGATAACTGCTTATACAAACGAAGTTCTTATAAAGTAGGTGAAGGGGCGACTCATGCCAAATCCAAAGTGCGTCACGCAAAAAATCTCAGGAAAACTTAAATGGTTGACAAACACTTTAAGGCTACAATATATCTCCACAACTGAGCACTACATACTGTAGTCCTCAGTCTTTTCACCTTTTCAGCTGTTATCTTCAAACATGTATATGTGTTTAGAAACAAGTCTCAGAATTCACTTTAGAGGGTCTTTAAGAGACTGTTTTAAATTGTGAAGAAAAAAAAAAGGAACAATTGTCTTCTTTACCCAAGTTCTCTTCATCATTATAAATGGGACACAGGTAGTCTTATCTGTATATCCAGAATAATAATTTTTCTTAATTGGGAAAACCTTGTAATAATGGCACATATTAAAGCTAACAAACAGACAAAACCAAAATAGTCTGTACATCCATCCATCCATCCATTTTCTGAGCCGCTTCTCCTCACTAGGGTACACCCTGAACTGGTTCCCAGCCAATCGCAGGGCACATACAAAACATACATATCACATTCAAATCCACTAATTACATATCGACACTATTGATTCCTATAGTATCCCCTGGGCTCCATTGTCCCGCACTTACATGTTCCAGTTTGTCCCTCCTGCGGAGCCACACGCTGGCCGAGTAGTCCTGCTGCTGCACGGCTGAAATGATGCTGCTGGCCGGAATCCCTAACCCGAACCCCTTCAGGTCCTGGCTGACTGCCGGCCCTCTGGGACCTCGTAGGTCCATGCTTGTAATTGCTGGTGTGCCTCCCTGATCTCACCAGAGATTCCTGATGTCGGGGGTTACCTTCAGCATGGAAGCTCGTTTGGTTTCCTTTGTGTCATGGTGCACAAAAGGTGGTCCCTCCGAACAAGTGTGAATTCCAAGTCTGCTTAGTAGTCAGGTCTGGACTATAGGCTGAGCTGGACTTTGTTTAGCTAAGCACAACATCGGGCATTGTGATGAAGTTCCAGTGAGGCATTCCTAGTGGGAGGGGCGGAGAGAGAGAAAGAGAGAGAGAGATGGCCCACCCTGATGTGCAGAAGTCTTTTAAATAATTTAGAAATATTTGACAAGATTTATGCGTACTATTTTTTACATTTAAGAAGAAGTCTTTTAATTTATTTAATTGATCATATTGCTTTCTGGCAAGCACTTAGTGAAATATTTGACAATATTTGAGAAATAGCAGTATTTTTTAATGGTTAAAAATAATTATTACATTTATAATACTAGAAAATTTTTCCATATATATTCTCCCCAAAAATTTGCAGAATAATTAGGTTCCCCAAATAAATGTAAATCATAAATATTTATAAATATTTCAGTTGTGAATTATATAATAATTCAGCTGCTATATAAAGTATAATAGTTTTCAGTAATACTTTTTGGGAACATTATTTACTCACCCAAAAAAAAACAACAAAAAAAAACAATTAAAAAACAAAAAAGCCTCAAAACTAAAAATACAAATCTTTGTTTGGGATTATTTATAATACTTGTAGATTTAAATCTTCTCTTTTGATTTATTGATTTGCTTTATTTTACCATTTTCTAGAAAGTATCCATTGAAATATTTGGATATACTATATTTGGGAAATTATCAATCAGTATTTTTAAGAATGTGATAATTAGTATTTATTTTTTAAATATTATTTAAATGATACTTTAGTCATATATTTTAAGAAATGTATTAATTAGGCTTTCTTGAAATCATTGCTTGAAATATTTCAATTATTTTTTAGAAATAAGTATGACATTTAAAATATTTTAAACATTTTATATTTTAGTTTATTAGTCCTTTCTGAAAGCATTTATGGAAATGGCCAGAAAATTACTGTAATGTTTTTTTCAAATGTTATATAATTTGTTCTCCATTACTTTTGTACTACTTTATTTAAATATACAGTATTTAAGTCTTCTTCTGGAGTTCTGTATCAATATAGCTTCATATTACACCTCCATGTTTTTATTTATTTTTTCAACATAATTATAATTAACTTCAACATCAAATCCAGTACAGGTTTCAACACAACGTGGCTCATGCCGAATTCATTTGAACTTATTCTGGTTCCTTTACTTATACAGTACTAATTTCTCAAGTTAATTTAAAATGGTATGCTGTTTTCCTCTCTTTTGTGAATCACACACACAACTCACACATGACAGCAGAGTGGTGCAATGAGGGTGCAGTGGTTTCTTTACCTCCACTTGGCCTCCTGATATGCCAAAAAGAGAAGCACCAGAGCATAGCGAGCCTTCTCAGTGATCATTATCTCGTCAGTGTGAAAATACTTCTTCTTTTAAATCACAGCTGCACACTGCCGTAGAACGTGAACAGCCAAATGGGAGATGTTTCCACTGTCTGTATTGTATGCTTATAAGGAGAAAGTTCCAAATTGCTGAGGTTGCTATAAGCCTCATGTTAGGTGTGACCTGTTTAAAGTTTAAAACTCATGAAAAAGGATTTTAAAAATGGGGGGAAAAGAACTTCTTCTGCTGGCCTTGTTCTCTTCCTCTTTTTTATACAATGGTGCCTTGAGATACGAGTGACTCCACTCAACTCACTTCACAACAAGCAGCAGTTTGACAGATACAATATGTGAACTATTCTTCAAAAAGAGGCTTCAATCAATTTCAAACAATTCCCAGTTGAAGTTTACTGTTGAACTGAACATAAAGAGAATTACGAGGGAGGTTTGCCTGCAGGGACACATTGATAAATAATTGGTAGCAGAGAAGCAACGGGACTTCCATTTTAATTGTCCATATCCATCAGCGATACAGTAGAACCTGCATGAATGATACCAACGGTTTGATAATGACATCAAGCACATGAGATTTAATATTGACTATGCAATGTCTGCAATCTGCTGATACAGGCGCTAAAAGACACAATATGTATCTACACTCAAGGCCCACAGCATAAGATTTTAGCTGCTTACATATAAACACCCATCAAGTGTGAAGTTAAACAACCAAGTCAATTATTTGTGTGCTGCATTTTCCAAAAATGTGTTTGTGAACAATTCAGTCTGAATTTTGCCCAATTGTGGTATAACAGGCGGAACGGTGGACTACTGGTTAGCACATCTGCCTCACAGTTCTGAGGACCCACATCACACACACAGTTCCCACATGCCAAAAGCACTCTAAATTGCCCGTAGGTGTGAATGTGTGCACGAATGGTTGTTTGTTTATATGTGCCCTGCGATTGGCTGGCGACCAGTTCAGGGTGTACCCCGCCTCTCGCCCGAAGATAGCTGGGATAGGCTCCAACACACCCACGACCCTTGTGAGGATGAAGCGGTACAGAAAATGTATGGATGGATGTGGTATAAAACTGGGGTTCATTAAAATAATCATGCTTCACACAGTTTCCATTGCACATGACTTGAAAGCTTTTTTCAAGTGACGGCCAGACTACACTGTCATGTCAAAGCCAAAAAGTACGCAGAGCTGCATTGAGTTTTGTTGGATGCACAGATAAGTAGAAACTTACCTTGTTCAACTGCCTAGCTCCGCCCCTGATCAACATAGTAACGAAAGCCGTGTGTGTCCACGGCATGTTCCACATGCACGGTTCACCACACTAATTGATAAGTATAACTCTTGGTAATGAAGTGCTGCCCTCTAGAGGGAAAATACAGTTTGCACTCGCTCTTTAGCTTGCGGCTCAACAAGTACAACCGCCCCTAAGTGTAATTCGGCTGCTTGGTAATGAAGTGCTGCCTACTTGAATGAAAATACAATCCATGTCATTATGGGTGATCGCTTGTTTTCTTTATACTCAGTCTAGTAAGTCTTGCAACCCTTTAGTACTGTCCCTGGTTGTCGTCGTAGCAAAACCCACACTCGGCATTGGACTCAGAGATGTCAAATAAATGTTATTCACACACTTGGGAACTGTTAAACTGTGAACAAAAAAATGCATTCTTAGTCTCTTTTTACAGTACAATTATGGTTCTAGTTTGTATTGCACTGTCATACAAAGCTAAACTGTTTCTATTATTTTGTCCCCTAGCAACCACAATAAGAAACTTTATGTCAAAACTTGGCATTATTATATTTGTAGAAGCAGATGTTATTTAACCAAGATACATATGCCTTTATAGATTTTAGAAAAATCTGTCATATCTACCCCTAAAATTATAATAATAAAAAGAAAAATCCAATATATGCCAGGCCTTAGTCCGTTTCGAGGACTCTATAGCTTCCTCAGAATCAATAATTTAATTCATATAATGCATTTTCCATCCAAACAATGCTCAGTCATATGTTAGGGAGCCTGACTCTCATCCACTTTACAAAGTTGGGCCTGTGTGCTGAATGCTGGATGAAGCTTGAACATGAGCCAATTCAACCTAAAAGCACTAAAATAAAATAATTCCATGTATCTACCAGATGAAAAGTTTCCAATTGCATCAATTTTATTGCCACTGGAGGAAATCAAGTGTGTATGTGTGTGTGTGTGTGTGTGTGTGCGGAGACTACTGCAATTGAGCCAGCAGCACACAGGTGATCACAAAGTAGATCTCCTGAGAGATGGAATCTTATGAAAGCGTAACTTCCGATATGAGATGCAGCAGCGTGACAGTTTAAACGTGTGAAGTGATGAAAACAATCAAAAATCTTTTTTTTCTACCGTTTTATGCATAACATAGGTCAAAATTAGTCTATGTCATGGTTTATGTTTGACATCTCTGCGGTTTGTCAATTGAATACATCAGGCAATAAACGGCATAAGGCTTGCAAAATGGGTGGATTTGAAATTGCCGTTATTGTAATGTAGTTTCTTCAATAATATTTTTCCCCAATTATTAATTGCTTATTTACATGTCGTATATTAATGAGAAATCCGCCCGTTTCAACTGCCAGGCAAACAAAACAACAACTAGAATAGCTTGAAAAATGATATTCTGGGCATTTCCAACCCAAATTATCTGGCAAAACCAAAACAAAAGGACATCAAAGATTATGAAAAAAAAAATGATTGAAGGGAACCTACAAAAACAAAACAAAACTAAAGATGATACAACTACTGTATTCAATCAAGTCACTATAGTTCCATAATGGGATTCCACCTGGCACCAACACAGGGCACATTGTGGAGTGACTTCATGTCCTTACTGCTAATCCTTCACCGCAACATATACTGTAAAACATCAATTTCCAATAGATACAGAAGAAAATAGATAAAATCTGAATAGGCTAATTAGCAGCAAGAGATGAGAGACAACTTACCTCCATCGCTCGCTGCTCCCGACTCCTCACAGCTTTCAGTACAGAGGAGAGTGTGTCCTCGTGTTGGACATGCTCTAAATACTGTACAGCTTTGTGATAACCTTCAATCAAGAGGTTAATGGACATCCTGATGAGGATTAAAGACTTAAGTGCCAGACAGAATCATTACTGCAAACTCATCTTCTTAAATGATTACGTACACATAGTCACTGTTGGGAACATTACTTTAGACAGGTAGAGATTTGAACCTGGGTCCTCTCGACTGTGAGGCAGACGTGCTAATCACGAGTCTGCTCTGTTGTCCCATTATGTTTCATTCTCCGCTAAATGTCTTTTTCCATGTGAAGACCCCCGTTATGTTTGTGTCAGCATAAATATCCATGGGTCAATGTGACCCCTTGCCCCAAGAAAGAAATTGTTCAAATTACAGTGTTCCCCGACTGAGCCCTGCCAGGAATAGTTTTGTCAGGGGCCACATTCTACTTAGGACTTCCCTCGGAGGGACGTTATGACTGTGAACCCATATCAATGAATAATCCATCCATTCATCCATTTTCTGTACCGACTGGTTAACACATCTCTCTCACAGTTCTGAGGACCGGGGTTCAATCCCCGTCCCCACCTGTGTGGAGTTTACATGTTCTCCCCGTGCCTGCGTGGGTTTTCTCCGGGCACTCCGGTTTCCTCCCACATCCCGAAAACATGCATGGTAGGTTAATTGACAACTCTTAATTGTCCGTAGGTGTGAATGTGAGTGCTAATGGTTATGTACCCTGCGAACCTTTTAGCGCCTTCTGTGGCTGCCATTTACCATGTAAAAGTTAGTTTTCAAATTCAAATAAAAAAACATTCAATAACAAAACGAATACAAGCAGAAAACATTTTATCCTTTAAAATTTATTATAATTTTTTTTAAATTACATTTTCAACCCCCCACCAACCCCTCCTACATTTTTCAACTATAAACCACGTCACTCAGACTCACAAGATAAAGGCAGGGTTTTGCTCAGTATTGTAGAACTAAGACGTATCTGTTCCGATGAATGGATCTGTCACTGAGTGCGTGATGCCTCTGCACAATTCTTCTCACTGTGTCTCATTATTTGCGCTCACTCATGCAGAGCTTCAGAGCTTGCACAAGAGGCCCAATTTAATTAGACGCCTTTCCTCCTGGCGGCCTTTCACTTGCAGAAAGTGGAAGTGAAGCTTTAAAAGAGACTATGCATTTTATTCACAATTTAAATCAGTTCCCATGTATCTTAAGATGTAAGTGACATGCTTTTGTCAAAATACCCCAAGGATAACAAAATTACAGCTCTTAACACACCCCATTTTTTGTCTATCTAGCTATTACTAATCTGTGCATCCAATGAAACTCAATGCAGCTCTGCTTACTTTTTGACTTTGATATGATAGCAGAGGTGTCACACTGTCGCACCCACAGGGGATATGGGTGTTTTACATAGTGCAGTCCGGCAGCCTATTAGTAGAGAAACACTCAAGTGTTGTTGTGGTTATTGTGGAATATATTTTTTTAAATTAATTAAATTAATTAAATTATTATTTATATTTATAAATTAGTTAAATTAAATAAAAAAAATATTGTGGAACGACCCTCTCATAAATTTTCTGAAATAAGCAGATAACGAAAAAGGGTAGTTTAATTTCACTCCTGATGGATATGATTCCACAGACCCATCTCTTTGTATGCAAGGTAAATTGTCTGTCAGCTTTAGAGACACAAAGCATGCAGATGCACTACAATTTGACTACCCCCTTATGTTTTAGGTAAAGAGACCATCAAATATTTTATATTCAGAGCTCAAAACAAGAGTTGGAAGTATGTGATTATGCTCACAAAACACGTAATATCAATTATTACTGTGTTGCCCGTAGGTGTGAATCTGAGTGCAAATGGTTGTTTGTTTGTATGTGCCCTGCGATTGGTTGGCAACCAGTTCAGGGTGTACCCGATGATAGCTGGAATAGGCTCCAGCACGCCCGCGACCCTCGTGAGGAGAAGCGGCTCAGAAAATGGATGGATGGATGGATGGATGTATTTCAGAAGAGCTGTTTGGAAAAATGTAAATTCATGACATACAAATAACCCTAGGGGGCAGTGTGCTGCTCCATAGCGACTGTAAATGAACGAAGTAGAGCGCCACTCACCCAAGCAAATATGGTGAATGACAAGGTAGGTAACTTTCAATACTACTTATTTGGTCATATTTATCGATATTAAATGATTAGAAAAAAACCTCACGTTACATTTAAAGTCAACCAAATACCAGTAGAATTTGCTGCTGGCGTTTAGCAAGCTGGTTCACGATGTGGCGCAGCCTCGTTAGCTTTGTGAGCTAACGTACAGTACATACACATCTGTTCGACTTTAGGAAACGAATGAACTAAATGTTGGGCTAAATTTGCTGTATTGTTAAACTACTCAAATTAGGTCTGCTAAGCACAGCCACGTTAATGCTGTGAGGAGGAAAGACAAGATTTTTTTACATGATGTATTTCTGTTGTAAGCCAGTTAATTAATATTTTACCTTGCAATGACTGTCTTCCTGCTGTTCATATGTGCTTATATTTGTGTGTTGTGTTTGTGTACTCTATTTATAGAGCACTCTGGGCCAGCTGAAGGACCTGGTGGAGCTGAAGGATCAGTTAGAGGACATCCAGAAACGTATGGAAGATGAGATCCAGGCTGGGGTTCCTGCTGTAAGTCCCCCCCCCACAGACTCTAAAGATCACGGGTTCTCAAACGTTTTGGGTCCAGGGAATACAGGGCGGACATTTTCCAAGGACACCTTCATAATCCTAACCCCCAATTAAACATAATCATGTGCACCCCTGAAAGCCATGAGCATTAATTATATTTTCCAACCTAAATATTCAGAACCTGTTTAATTGAAAGGAACTGAAACAAATGAAATTCTGTTTAACACCGTCGCTAAGTAACCTGCACTTCTTCCACTTACAACATTGCTGCAAACACAGAGGCACGAGTTTACAAAAGCGCAGTCATTGTTGTCGCGTAAGCGATTTAGGCACCATATTTAGTGACTTTTCTGACAACTCTAGCAACTACATCTCAAAAGAGTGAGTAGCAACTCTTCTGGTCTCTCTGAGTCTCTTTTGAATCTGTTTTCAAACTGTCACAGCGTGTCGTCAGCAGGTTGCAACAGAGATCCAGGGAGACTGGAAGAGTCACAGAAAGGCCTACACATTGACAACCGTGGAAATGTATTAAGTCGATTTATGGATCAAATACCTGTTTGAAGTTTAATGTCAGCTCCTTGTTAGAGAACAGTAAGTTGCGCAAAAAGATATACAATATATTATATATATATATATATATATATATTGTGTGTGTGTGTGAGAGAGTAGCATACAGGAGTGCCTTGAATTAAAAGTTCAATTTGTTCCATGACTATGCTCATACCGCCAAAAAAGTCGTATCTCAAATAATCTTTCCCCCTTGAAATGAATGGAAATACTAGTGATGGAGAGATGAAGCTTCATGAAGCGTCGTAACAATTCAGCCATTGGTTCGAGTCATGGTTCATTTCTTGATGCTTCATTGCACATGAAACAATCTGCTGGCCATGTGCATAATCACAGGCAGCTGTATCTTTACCATATACAGTATGTGCTGCGTTACATTTTTGCGTCTTTTGGCTCTTGTGAATGACTATGTATTACAAAACGATGTTTGGCCAAGTAATTTTCCAACATAAAGTGCAAAATATATTATTTTTGAACGTATTCTGTGTGCTTAAAATGTTCCTCATCACTGTTAGGGCAGGTTGTAGAATGTTTTTCTGTCACTTTGGGAAAATGACATGGGCTTAAAAGGGCAGAGGATTTTGAAAGTGCTTATTTAGAAATAACAGTTTATCATCATTTTTGTGTCAAGAGCAATATTTTTAAATTGGTGTACAGTAATTTCTCTTCTCCCAGTGAGGTTTTATTTTACCTTACTTTCTGTGAATACACATACTTTCCCCATGAATAAAATAAGGAATGATAGAAAATGCAGTTTTTGATAAACAATTATAGTTCCTTATGCGGTGCGGCCCCGCTTCTGGTTCAAACTCAGAGTGAGTGCATCAACTATTAGACCAGTGTGCTGGCTTAGCGGCCAGCAGTCTCTTTCCAAGAATTCCGAGGAGTGACGGAACCGCTACTGTCCAAGCTATGTCCAAACTACTGTCAACAGTCTCCAAATGTATTATTATTGTTAGCCTATACAAACTACAGTCTTTATCCAAACTGAGCTGACTGCAACTATATAAAAACACACACGTGCAGGGCGGCTTCGGATGTCATCACTTCCCGAGTCTGCCCCTAAATGAAGCAAGCCTCGATACGCGCTTTGTGGAAACGCCCCCTCCATTACTGGACACATGCCTTGAAGACTCGGCACATCTCGTAACATCACTAGGAAATACCATTATTCCGTTCCAGTCCTACATTGTGCAATTTTGGTGTGTGTGCTTTGGCCAGCAAGGGCGAGGATTATACAGACACAAATGAAGAAGACTTTCACAACTAAGTGCGGTAATTTTAGTCATTTGTTTTTGCAAAGGATAGAGAATACATGCCTGTGAGTATTCCTATATTGTCTGTCTACATGTGTTGCTTCCATTTGTGTGAAAATCACCTTAAACAGTTATAACACTACAACATTGCCTTTCGTTTTGAATTGTGTACTAGCATCAAGCTAAGGACTTTTTCCAAGAGTTTTTTTAATTAATTTTGTATTATTATTATTTTTTTAATACACATGCTAAACTGCTGCTTGTTTTAAAGTGAGTTGACTTGAGTTCACTGCCACTATACAGCGATCGGTTCTCTAATTTTTGGTCGCAAGTCAAAGCAAAAAAAGTGCTCGAGCGACGGCTCGTATCTTAGGAAAGTCATAAATCAGCTCAAGGTACCACTGTATATATAAACATCTACATACACATTTCATGTGACTGATAATCATCTGACTGCCCTCCTTGTCTTTGTATCATACTCAGGGGGGCAGTCTACTGGCTTCTCCCTTCCTGAAGGGTTTCCTGGCCGGCTATGTGGTGGCCAGGTTCCGCTCGTCTGCGCTGCTGGGCGCAATCGTGGGGACGTGCACGGGCGTCTACGCGGCGCAGAACTATAAGATTCCCAATGTGGAGAACACAGTTAAGGACTACATCAGCAGTCTGAAAGGAGGACGCCGATGAGAGACAATGTTACGGTTGTCTGCTATTTCTTCTTGTGTGTGTGTTCTGCCTCCTGTAGTCAACTATAGCAACCCTTATTAGGATGCACTATTGTGGGACCGTATCAAACTTTATTGGTCTGGCAATTGCTTGTTTAATTATTCAGGTATGTGTGCATGTGTGTGTGTGAGTGTGTGTGTGTTTACAAGTGTACGTTCTGGGTCAACTTTTTGAAGAAACACTTGTGTAGTCATTTTTGTGTCTGTAAAAATTGCCCTAAAATGTGTATACGAATTATGAGTGTTTACATTATGTAATCTGACACTGCCAAAGTTAAAAATGTTGCTGAAAAAAAAAATGCACAAAAGTATAATTATAAGTGCCTTCTCTGGTGTGCAATAGCCTTCCTTTGTGGGATTTGTTTTCTCATTTTAATATGCTGGAATCGTCAAATACTGCACTCTTTCTTTGCCATTTTGACTGGAGAGTGCCATAGAAATGTTAGTGACTAAACCTCAGAATTATTCTGTTGCTGCTTTTTTGTTTTGCAGGCTCGCATTCACATATAGAAATATTTCTATAGTTTTGTGAATTACCCTCTGGATCAATATATCTAAATATTTTTTGTAGAAAATGGTAAGTGGGTTGACTGCACTGTATCTCACTCTATTGTCAATTAAACGGGTAGTATCAAGATCCTAGCATTGTGTTATTGCTTAATTTTGTTTGTTTGTTTGTCTGGTCAATTTAGAACTATTACACTGCAATCATGAGGACTACCCGTAAGTAGGCATATGGATTAAAACAAATACAGTCACAGCAATATATTCAACATTTTGAAATTACAACACATTTGACAGATAAAGGTTGTCACTGGACTTTAATTTTTTTTTAAAAACACTTCATACATAGCCCAAATCCATTAATAAAATGATTGTATTAATTAATATTTACCCTGGAATGTTTAATCTTCAAAAAAAATATTTATAAAAGATAGTTTACACTTATTGATGCTGGTACAAGTATTATGTACTATACACTTGTTATACTATCCATATTTACACCTCCTTTGCACTAATTGCCCAAACGTGTCTGTAAAATATGCGACTATATTCACACATATACTGTACATTTAATGATTTTAAATCCTCAAGTCTACTGTAATTGTCCGTGTGTTGCTATTTCCCTCAGTCCCTTTAGGAGGCGACAGCGTGCATATTAAACCGACCACGCTTCCTATTTTGCTGATGAGAAGAAGTCGGGACATAGTTTGAGTTTCTCTTCAACCGGTCGATTTTCCTGGCTTCAAACGTGAATTATCAGCGAAATAAAGGGTAACGCTTCTTCTCTCGTCTATGAACGTCGCGTCGGGCGAAAACGTCGAGTCCAAGTCGTAGTTTGCCGTCATGACAGCGAGATAGTGACGCGCCAAATTTGAAATGAGCTCGGCTGTTGTTTGACTAGCGAAGGATAGCAACCTAGCCTTAAACAAGCTAAGAGAATAAACGACGACTTTAACTCCGATCTGTATTTAGCATGTCGTTCACTGGCACAATATCATAAGTCTTTATATTTAATCAGAGAGATGAGTCGAAGAGCAAGAACCACTGTCAAGGTGGACTACGTGGATTTGATTTCGGACGAAGACAGGTGAGCATTTATGATTTTTATGTTTCGCATTATTTGCTACTGCTACTATTTTGTGCTGTGTTGCCCTAATTTTCGAGTTTTTAAGTACTAAGGTTTACCATCTCTTCGCCAGTTAAGTGTTCTGTACAAGGAGTCAGTCTAGTAGCAGGTACATTGCAGTGGTGTTCCCCAACCTTTATCGAGCCTAGCCAAGGCACGTAATTACAGTGAGAAAATCTCACGGAACACCACCAAACTAAGTTGTTCAAAGTGTATATACTGAAATAATGATCATGTCGTCTAAATATATCCACAAATTTACTTTGGTGCGAAACCTTTGCTTTTGTTTTTTTTTTGTTTTTTCGATCTGGGATCCTGATTCCAAACAAGGTTTGAAACTGTTATTTTATTTTCATTACCTTCTATCAACCACAGAAATAATGACAATGCATTTTTCTTATTTAAAAATAAGAAAATACAGGCTCCCTCTTTTAATAATGTCCCTGTCGTCTGAACCTCTTTAATTCTTAATAAATCCGGCTCCTTTCTTGTCATACGGAAAACCAGCTGGGGATTCTCTACACAACATAATATCAAGTCGTAGATACAGTAAATTGATTTTTTTTTTTATTTACTTCCTACAATAGTCATGATGACAATGAAGAAGAATGGAAGCCACCTGAGACAAAGCCAGTCCCGAGTGCCTCAGCTGCAGGTGAAAAGAAACCCTCCAAGAGACCCTCCAAACCCAGAGTGCCTAAAAATGAGAGTGCCAAGAGGGCCACAAAAGCCCCCAAAGCTGGGCTGAAGCAGGAAAAGCCTGAAAACAAAGTGAATGTACAGGCCGGAGATGTAAAACCAGAATCAACAATGGGTGGACCAAGTGTCAGGACAAAAGAGGAGGTATGATCAAGCTGAAAACACATCGTGCTGTTAAAATGCTCATTGTGTATCTGCTTTCCTTTGCAGAGGAAGTCATTTACGGTCACAAAATCAGATAAATGGGCCCAGGAAGGCCCATCATTTGCCGGCTTGACCGCAAAGAAAGAAGAAGAAGATGACAACTACGCCTTTGACGAGCCTGCACTGAAGAAACAGAAGACAGGCTGCCAATCGTCTGTCCCATCAAAACCGTCTCAAGTGTTGGTGAAAGGAGAGCTCAATATGAACTGGGACCTGATGGAGGTATTTTGTCTCAATGTGTGCCTGTTTTAAATTAAAAATACTGTTTTTCTTTTCAGAAATAGGCAGTTAACAAATTTATTTACAGTAATTTACACTTCATGGGTGGTCAGCCACTCCAGAGACCCAATTATGTTTATAAAAGCTATTAAAAACACAATTTTACATAGCCCTTTAATGCTGATAGGAAAATTTTGATGTACTATACACTAACACATCATGACATCTACATGTGTCCGCTCAGGTGCTTTCAACCCAGACGTGCGTGGTGCGCTGGGTGTGCGCCAACGTTGTCACGTTGCTGCGCGAGGAGAACACTGTGCCCTTCATGGTGCGCTACCGCAAGGAGATGATCAATCACATGGACGCCGACGCTGTCCGGGATGTCCAGCTGGTGTACGAAGAGCTATGGTGAGTAGTGTAAACAACCTCCTCAGAGGTTTTGCATCCACATCCCTCATTCATCCATTTTCAGAATTTCTCCAGAAGAAGTTACATCCTGATCTAATGACATCTCATGGCGGTGGAAGCGTCAAACAAACATGGGGTTGTCCATGTTAAATTTGATTCGCTGTCAAGTACGGTTTATCTGTTATAAAATAGGTATTTTATATAAATACATACATATTTTGTGATGTTACCAATGTATTGTCAGCCAACCAAATTTAATTGGAACACCAGTGCTCATTTTAAAATTTCTTGACTGTGGCCATTATGTGGATTTCTTTCCAGGCTGCATATTTTATCTTTGTCTGTAGGTGGAGCTAAATAACCATCTTTTAGAGCTGGCTGTATTAGTATTAGTATTTAAGGTGTGTCACAGCAGCAATATTCACTGAAAAATGTGCACACATATGTGCATTCTGATTTACATAAAGGACAATATACAAGAGTCAACAAAAGACAGAAATCTGTACAAAAACAGCATTGATACTTGGTGATCCTGTGGGAAATTCAAGTTTAGAGGAAGGTCACATTTTGGAAGAAATTTTAAAGTTATTTTTCTCCACAACCGGAGCCGAAGACGATAAGTGTTTCCATATGTACAATATAGCATGGCAGATTCAAGATTTTATAATATTACTGATGTGCAGCCTTTTCGCATTGCATACAGTCAGTTGCGCATATGCGGGTAATATTTGTTTGCACATTTTCAAGACATTTTCAGCTCACACACAGTGGAGAGTTGAATAGTACATGGTATGAAAGATGCCCTTAAATGTTGTTTATGGCTTTTATGAGGAGAGACAGACAGAAAAAGAGAGAGGATTTCGAGAGAGAGACAGAAAGATTTACATTGTACAGGAAAGGAACAAAATGTGAAACAAAAGTGGTTTTCTTTTGTGTAAACAGGAACACATTTAAAATGAAACAATTTGCAGACAAATAGCAGTAAGATTCTCAAATAAACAAAAAAATACAGTAAAATAAACATTGAATATTTATTTATATAGGTGAAGTTTTATGTTACAGTTTCCATCTTTTCTAATGAGGAATGTGCAACATCAATAGTTTATTATTTTTAGGAAACGAGTGTCCAGAAAAGGCCCCTCTGACAGCTACTTCAGTTTGACCTGGTTTTGTGTCTACTTTGTCCATATTTGGCAAAGACAGGCCCCTTTCCTCTGACTGGTTGCCTCCGTGTCGTCGAGCCACTTGTGAGAGCACACATTTGTTATGTTGACAGCGCTGGCTCGGGAGTGGAAAGGCAAGGCGGAGCTCTTTGCTAGTGACATAGACATTCGAATGACCTGATTATCACCTGATATGACCTGATATCAGGCGCCTGAGCAGAAAAACATCAGGAATGCAGGAAGGCGTGGACAATTTTAATTCATATTTCACGTTTACAGAGGCAGTATAGGGACAATATTATATCCTAAATACTACAAAAAGTTGGTTTAGTCATTCAAACTGCTCTAAGTGCTAGAGGACTCTGCATCTTTTTGCACAATTGTAAAAAAAAAAATAAAAAAAAAAAAATGTACCGGCATTACCAGATAACTAGCAACCTTTTACTGTTCAGTGACTTTTTTTTTTTTTTTTTTTTTGTCAATGTCTTTCTGTCTCCAAAGTGTTCTGTAAATTGACTGTCTGTTGTCGTACTAGAGCAGCTCCAACTACCGGAGACAAATTCCTTGTGTGTTTTTTGGACATACTTGGCAAATAAAGATGATTCTGATTCTGAGTTGGCAAAATATGTTTGATGTAACACCGAAAGCATATCGCCAGGCAGAGGAAGAACTGTACTGTATTTGTTTACGGTGTAGAGTGCGAAGCGATTATGCTACTTGTACTTAATCAAATATATTCTGTGTGAGAACTCTGTGTGCCCTCCTCCATATAGAATATTTTGTACCAAAAAAATGGAAATATGAATATAGGCACCCTCGCTATAGAGACAATTGCAATTGTGAGCTTAATGACTACTTTTTTTGTTACAATATTATGAGTCATATTAATTAATGTGTATCTTGTTGTAGTGCTTTAGGAAAGAAGACCCAGTCTGTGGTTAACAGTCTGAAGAAAGACGGCATTTTGACTGCTGAACTTGAAAAAAACCTGAGGAGCTGCCGGTCTGCCGATGAACTGGATCATGTGGTCAGAAAATAATTTTTTAAAGAATAAAATGAATGGTAAACCAAAGCGCACAGTTAAACTGTCTTGTTTTTGCAGTACACTCCTTTCAAGAAAGGATGCAAGGTGACTAAAGTGCGCAAGGCAAAAGCGCTGGGCCTCGAGGCAGCCGCCACTGCCCTGATGGAAGCGCCGCACACACTGGATTTAAGGACATGGGTTAAACCCGAAACAGAAGGTATGACACAAACGCATCACAAATATGAATAATTCATAAGTTAGTCTTGCAATTGCGGTGTTTATTATTATTTGACACACACTAATGTGCTGTGGCACATAGCTTGGAAATCAGATGGGTGACATCAAATTGCCAAGCTTTTTTGCCTGTGCCATTCCATGCAGAGCATGGCATCAAAGTTACATTTTCATTTGTTTCCGTGTGCGACAGGTCTCTCGTCTGTCGAAGAGGTGTCAACAGGCGTGCTCCATATTCTGGCCTACACGATCGCCAAAGACCCCGACACACTCACCTATGTGAAAACATTGTGAGAGCACATCCACTCACATGTAAGCCCTTCCTCTTTCCTCTTTTTAAATATCGCACTCCACTTGTAGGTGTGAGAATGACAACGTGACCCTCCACTCGTCTGTGACCAAGACTGCGATCAAGGAGAAAGAGCAGGAGAAGTCGCAGCCGAGCGACAAGAAGCCGGCTGCTCAGAAAAACAAAAAGCAGGATGTCGACAAGTTCCACCTCTACTTCGACTTCACCAGCACCGTCCAGCGCATCCAGCCTCATCAGGTATACAACCTTCCTTTCTTCAATTGAGTCTTCATTCCGAAGGCAACTGAGACCAAAGAAAGTTGTGTTGACAATTAAATAGCACAAGGCTTAACACTCTTATGTTGTGGGTTAATGTGATAACCCATGAACATTGTTTGTACACAAGAGGAGTGTTAACTAATTCCAGCCATAATTTTATAAAATGCCACAAGGTGACTTTATTGCTCTGCCAATACCTCCTATTCCCCTCTTTGACGGGTTAGCGATTTTCTCTTTATTTTAGTTTGATTATACAGTGGTGCCTTGAGACACAAGTTTAATTTGTTCTGTGACCAGGCTCGTAATTCAAAACTCTTATCGCAATTCATCTTCTCCCTTTGAAATTAATGGAAAGGCCATTAATCCGTTCCAGTCTTCCCCTCAAAACAACAAAAAATGGTGTAATGTTTAATTAAGAAAAATAGCACTCCATAATTTTGTACTTTATAAAAACTTGCAGCAATGACATAATTAAAGGGACAAGATGGAGTTTTTTTTAACTGCTAGAAATATTTGAATAGCCTCATTTCAGTCCCTGCCCTCGCCATCAAAGCCATCACTTTCAAGGGTTAAAAGCTTATTTTGTTATTTAATGAGTTGTAAAGCATATGGGCTCCTTTTGGTTAAGTAGTTTTCGTGTAAAGCAGTAAACGGTGTCAATCCAAAGTGAGCCTTATCTTTGAAGGCTCTGATTCGATTAGATGTGCAGGAAGTGTTTTGACTTTTTCGTCACATACAGTCGTAGCAACACAAGCCATCTGTTTGTGTCCCGTGCTTGCCGCTGACGAACACGAAACCATGTCAGTCGCGGTTAGCCTCGTTACCCTCTCTGTACCCCTCCCTTTTATTCCCCCCCGTGCCCCACCACCCCCAGTGACTGGTGGGTTAGTCAGAGTTGGTCCCGGGCCTCATGTGTCACCACGACTCCCGTCACCCGCTCCCGCCTCTGTGCCGCACCACCACTCTCTGGAAAGCGGGCTCTGCCCTACAGTCTTTAAATAACACACACACAGACACATACACACATGCGCACACATCCAGCAAGTCCCCCCCGTTCTCTCCTCTTAACATATGTGACATGTCCCCCGCCGACATGCCATTGGATTAGAGCGCCTGACTGACAGGCGTTCTCCAGCCGTGACAGCACTTGCCGCCCTGAGCACCAAGAGAGAGGAGGAAGGAAGGATGGAAGGGAAGGAGGGAGGGAATGACTGAAGGAAGAGAGCACAGATGGATTGTTTGTCACTTATCCCTCCCTCAGTGCCTCTTCTCTCCCACCGTCTTAATTCGATGACTCGCTTTTGTCACAGAGCGTTAATCCACAGTGACCCTGCTAGCTGTCGGACTGCGGCAAAAATGAACCTTGCCGTCAAGTCGGCACGGGGTGTGGTGGGGAGGGGGCAGCAGGTGGGAGACAGGAGGCATGTGTGTGTGAGCGTGCACACTTGGCCGTGCTTTATCGCATTTTGTTGCAAGCCCACCGCCTCCACTGTGTTGCAAGGAAAGAGTGGGGCGCTTTGCAAGTGACACAGACTGTCACTGTAGAATATTGGAGTTGCTCCTATATTAGTTGATAAACGCAATCTTAAACAGCAATAAATTGAGATATTGGCTCAATATTGCAGGTTACATTTAAATTTATTAAGAACTTACTCATTTGATAATTTTTATCATTTGATCTGTAATGTAATTCACAGGCGGCACGGTGGGAGACTTGTTAGCACATCTGCCTCAGAGTTCTGAGGACCCGGGTTCAAATCCGGGCTCGCCTGTGTGGAGTTTGCATGTTCTCCCCGTGCCTGCGTTGGTTTTCTCTCGGTACTCTGGTTTCCTCCCACATCCCAAAAACATGCATGCTAGATTAATTGAAGACACTCAATTGCCCGTAGGTGTGAACTTGAGTGTGAATGGTTGTTTGTTTATATGTGCCCTGCGATTGGCTGGCCACCAGTTCAGGGTGTACCCCGCCTCTCGCCCACAGTCAGATGGGAAAGTCTCCAGCACGCCCGCGACCCTACTGAGGATAAGCGGTTCGGAAAATGGATGTTTGGATGGATGGATGGATGTAATCCACATTACAGAAACTTTCATTATATATTTGTATGTGTAATTCACATATGAATTGCAGTGGTACCTTGATTTAGGAGTTGAATCTGTTCTCTGCCTCAGCTCATAAGTAATTTTTACTGTTGTATCTCAAATTAATTTTCCCCATTGAAATTAATTGAAAAGCCATTAATTCTCTCCACCCCTACCCAAAAAAACAACCAATTTTTTTGTTACGTTTTTAAATGAGAAAAATATAGCACTGTAGAATAAAAAAAAAAAACATAATTTAAGAGATTGTAAAGAGAGTGGTTTTATATATTCCCAGAGGAAGAGCGGACATGTTTTTTGTGTTAGCGAAAGTATATTGAAATTGAACTGCGTTTTTTGTTTTGTTGTCTTTTGTATCATGATCTGAGGACGCAATTATTTGTTTTAATTGTTCAATGAATCTGTATGTTTGTTTGCAATATCAGATGAAGAAAGTGTATTTGTTCAAGTATAAGCCATTTTATTTGGTTCAGTTTTTGTTAAGTGCTTGGCTGCAACGCAACAGGACACTTTGTTTGATGTATTTGTGGATGTCTGCCTACTGCTCTTTTTTGTGTCTTTTTAAGTGGGCTGGGCACCTTTTAATTGTGCATGACACCAAATCAGTAAATAATCTATCTACTGTAAAGTGTAATAACTGTACATGCCTTAGATTAATAATCTTCACAGTTTTTGCCACACTTTCCTCACTTTAATTAAAATGCTATTAATGTGTACCAACCCTCCCCAAAAAACAAACACTTTTCCCCCCCATGTTTTTTAATAGAAAACTAAGACTTTGTTGTACTGTATAAAAAATACAGTAAAAAAAAACCATAATAAAAATAGAATGTTAGGATACAAACTAGTTTAAATTTCTTTCCCACTAAACTTTCACTTCATCGTCTTCACTTTTTGGATGCCTTTTTCGCCATGCTTTTGTCACTATTATCTGCAGGCCATTTCAATAAAAACCTGTCCAAGCACCAGCGGCGTATCTGAAGCCCGTTTGTACCTAAAATCTTTGGCTCGCAACACAAAGAATGAAAAACGACCAAGCGATGGCTCGTAATTTGGAAAACGTGTAAATTGGACAGGTACCACTGTATATTAGGGCCACACTGAGTAGAAAATACCAGAATACATTTGTAATTGTGGGGAAAAAGTGTTTTTGCATCAGGAGTACCAAAATGTAAAATTAAGAATATTTTGTAGGAATAAAGTGTTAATTTTGCAAGGGAACTCGCATGGTCCTAGCTTTATGAGGAAAAACTGTGACGTGATGAGATCAGGTTGTAATGTTGCCAGAAAAACATTTTAGGAGGATCGGTATAATTTTGTAAAAGACGTAATATTGCGAGAGAAATTTATTAATTCATAATCGGTCACTCAGTATAGATGTAATTTTACATGAAATGTGATAATCGTGTAATTTGTGAGAAAAAGTTGTAATTTTGCAAGAATAAGGATCTTATTTTTCAAAATAGAAATTGATATTCCAAGAATAAAGCTGTAATTTTAAGAAAGCTACTCACAAAAATAAAGTCTTACCTTTTACAAGAAAAACTATTATAATTTTATTTTAATATTGTAAATAATAAATAAAAACAAACTGCTCAAGAATCATGTCATGAAGTGAGGGGAAAAAATGTTTTTTACAAGCTTTGAGAAAATAAGTCAATATGACAAAAGATTTGAAAATTTGCAAGGATAGTCAGAAATTTGTGATAATGTTACTAGAGTACAATCATAATTTCTTGAAGAAAATGTGAAGTTTTAAGATCAAAAGAATATTGTGTGAATAAAGTTTGTTCATTTTACACCAATAAAACTGTAATCATTCAAAAACATTGTCAAACAAAAAACTGATTTGTGATATTTTTTTGGAGGCTTCAATTTTCAAGTAATTTTATGATCACTCCTCTAGATTAGCTATAGAACGCCATTGACTCCCACTGGAAGACTGAACAGTTTGGCAATTGAATCAATAAGAAACTGTTGAGAACTCGTGCACCCCGTGTGTCCTGAAGCATAATTCTTTTGACGTACGTCGAGACGCCAAAATGGGACTTAATCCCATCAGATTTTATTTTAAGGCCTTCTTATGAAGAGTACGCGTTTAGCTCATAGCTATAAACCAGCCGGTACGCTTATGTGTACGCCAGGGCAGATTTGTGGGCTGCGGTGCCACTTGCTCTGCGATTTATCGGCAGCTAAGCGCAGCGGTCAGGGCTCGCCTGCAGAGGGGTAGGGATAAATGGAGCTGCTTCATCAATTAAACACTCCTCTTTGATGGACAGGTGGAACAAGTTTGTTTTGCTCTGTCTTTCACATACAAACAACACTTATGCTTGCCTTCTAATAAGGATAATTCCATGTGAAATCAACCAGGAGATTTCCCTTCACAAAATATCTTCATGGCCCAAGTCCTTTATATACTGTACTATTTGTTATACAGTGGGTACGGAAAGTATTCAGACCCCCTTAAATGTTTCAGTCTTTGTTATATTGCAGCCATTTCCTAAAATCATTTGTTAATTTTTTCCTCATTAATGTACACACAGCACCCATATTGAGAGGAAAAAAAAAAACGGAATTGTTGACATTTTTGCAGATTTATTAAAAAAAGAAAAACTGAAATATCACATAGCCATAAGTCTTCAGACCCTTTGCTGTGACACTCATATATTTAACTCGGGTGCTGTCCATTTCTTCTGATCATCCCTGAGATGGATCTACACCTTCATTGGAGTTCAGCTGTGTTTTATTATATTGATTGGACTTGATTAGGAAAGCCACACACCTGTCTATATAAGACCTTACAGCTCACAGTGCATGTCAGAGCAAATGAGAATCACGAGGTCAAAGGAACTACCTGAAGAGCTCAGAGACAGAATTGTGGCAAGGCACAGATCTGGCCAAGTTTACAAACAACATTCTGCTGCACTTAAGGTTCCTAAGAGCAAAGTGGCTTCCATAATCCTGAAATGGAAGACGTTTGGGATCATCAGAGCCCTTCCTAGAGCTGGGCGTCCGGCCAAACTGAGCAATTGGGGAGAAGAGTCTTTGTGAGAGAGGTAAAGAAGAACCCAAAGACCACTGTGGCTGAGCTCCAGAGATGCAGTCGGGAGATGGGCGAAAGTTCTAGAAAGTCAACCATCACAACAGCCCTCTACCTTTTGGGGCTTTATGGCAGAGTGGCCCGACGGAAGTCTCTCCTCAGTGCAAAACACATGAAAGCCCGCATGTAGTTTGCTAAAAAACACCTGAAGGACTCCAAGATGGTGAGAAATAAGATTCTCTGGTCTGATGAGACCAAGATAGAACGTTTTGGCCTTAATTCTAAGCGGTATGTGTGGAGTAAACCAGGCACTGCTCATCACCTGTCCAATACAAAACAAACATTCACCACCCAACCTGACAGAATTGGAGAGGATCTGCAAGGAGGAATGGCAGAGGATCCCCTAATCCAGGGGTGAAAAACTTGTTGCATCATTCCCAAAAAGACTCATGGCTGTACTAGCTCAAAAGGGTGCTTCTACTAAATACTGAGCAAAGGTTCTGAATACTTATGGCTGTGTAATATCTCAGATTTTCTGGGAGCTGAAGGGAAACTTCTTTGTTGATTGTCATGGAATGACCCAATAGAAACATGCACTACATGCTCAATTCTCGCTCAATTCTCACTCTTGCTGTCCATATTCGTGTTTATTTTTAAGGCGGAACATGAGCTTCTTAGAGGGAAAGTCAGGGCCATGTTTGTGTAAAGATGAGCGGGGCGTCGATGGGGCCGTGTTCCCTATTAACGACTTAATTCCCACTCGTGCTTACAGAATCAATGTACAATGTTTCCAGAATTGCACTGTCTAAAAAAATATGAATTGACTAGTTTATGTTGCAAATGTAGTCTTGTTGTGTATCAAAAATATAATTTACAGTTTTTTTTTGTTTGTTTTTTGTTTTTTACCCTGCTGCGCTGGCATGAGGAATCTTTTTTCATGCAAATAGTTTTTGTTAAATATTTCAAAAGTTAAATTTATTCATTTGTTGTTGTTTTTTGAAAATTCTTATTGTATGAATGTTATCTGTGGCTGGCTGGCAGCCAGTTCAGGGTGTACCCCACATCTCGCCCGAAGTCGGCTGGGATAGGCGCCAGCATACCCATGAGCCCAGTGAGGATAAGTGGCTCAGAAAATGGATGGATGAATGGTTATAATTTTACAAATTTAATTGTAACATCACAAGAATCCCTGTATAATATTGCAGAAAAAAAGTTTTTCAAGAAATGTTGCAAGTGATTTTTTTCTTTTTAAACTTGATATTCTAATTAAATATTTTTGCTGTTTCAAAAATGAGTTTATAGCATGATGATTATAGCATGATCTGTTATTTCATTTAATTAATTTTTTTTTAAATGCACATTTCCTCACAATTACTTTTTGTACAAAATCCAACTACATTCGTCCGTGGATAAGCTGCTCCATACATGAAAAATATATTATAAATATATTATATATATATATATATTATATTTGGCATAAATCTGGACTTCATTGACCTTAAATGCCTTAGAGTTTGGAATCAGCCTAATGTCCCAGTTGTGTCATCCAGGTCAGTGTGTGTATGCATGGTGTGGATAGATGTGTTGATGACAGTATTCCTCTAAAGGAAGACGCAGAGAGACAAGGAGACAGATAGCGAGAGGACAGCGGTTGGCCGGCTGCCCTCCCTGCAGGGGGTTTCTACTGCTGCCAGATGGATGATGACGGTGGTCTGTCTGTCTACTCTTGTCAGGCATTGGCCGGTACCTCGCTACCTGTCACTCTCGGCCCGACTTAATGCGCCAACACACACTTCTCGCTCTGTCTCGCATCACCCTTCCTCTCGGATCACCCGTTGTCTCCGGCTAGTGACCCAACCCGAGGAGAAAGTGAGGAACATGCCGGCTGGGCTATGAAGTTTGGCAACATTTTGTTGTGAAACATTTGGGCCTCGGACTCGTTTAGTTTTCGTGGATTGTTTTGGGGAATATACATTCAATTTAGTTATCTCAAGGCACTTTATATACAGAGCTGGTCTACAACCATGGTCCTACACATTAAGAGACCAACTCAACCCTGCGTGAGCAAGTACCAGGCAACAAAGGTGAAGAAAACTCCTAAGGAAGAAACCAAAAAACGGACTCATTTACTGTGGGGCGGCCGTCTGCCTCGAATGTATAACAGCTTAACGAATGGAATGATCATCAAAAAAAAAGTACATTAAAAAAACAAAACAAGAAAATGTACTAAGCTTAGAGTAACCGGCAACTACATTTTGTGTATTGCTACCAGGCTACACCCTTAGTGTACCCCCCTGTACTCCAGAAATGACAGTTTGGTACTTACCTTGGTTTTTGTAAAGGACCCTAAGGACCCCTTGTATTCAATCAAAGGAGTCAGTCAGGCAAACATTCTGACACCCCCAATTCCAATGAAGTTGGGACGTTGTGTTAAACATAAATAAAAACAGAATGCAATGATTTGCAAGTCATGTTTGAAAAGAAAAGGTAATATAACACAGTGGTAAACATGACCCTCTCCCAGCTTTTTTGGAACATGTTGAAGCCATAAAATTCTAAGTTAATGATTACTTGCTAAAAACAATAAAGTTGTTCAGTTTGATCATTAAATATATTGTCTTTGTAGTGTATTCAATTAAATATAGGTTGATTTGCAAATCATTGTATTCTGTGTTTATTTATGTTTAACACAACGTCCCAACTTCATTGGAATTGGGGTTGTAGTTTGGCAAAGTTTTGGGTGACTAAATATGTCCGTTTTCCAGATTTTTAAAAATGATGGAGCACATATTTAGCTTGGGCTATGTTCATTTAACTACTTTAACCTCTTGGGCTTTTGCAGATGTTGGGCGTCTGTCGGGAGGTGTGCGTTTTGATGAATATCATTTGAGAAATGTCATTGCAGTCAAAGCGTCCGCCCGCAGCGGAAACATGCCATCCTGGGAGAAATCTAAATTTCATCCTAATTCGAGTAAGCTCGCCCCTGACATGCCATTAGCGGTGTTTTTCATGTTGCTGTTGTCGCTTTTGTGCGAGGGTGCCGCTGAGCTCTAATGGTTGTGGCACGCCGCGTGCGTGGGTGGCGGGGGCAGGCCTGGCGGTCCTCGCCGCTGACGGTGGCACAGTGGTGGCATTTGTCAGCTTGCTTTTTCCACTTGGGCTCCAGATTGACGTCTTGTTTCTTGTGCCTTGTGCTGTGGCAGGCTAAAGGTTCCCTACTGAAAAGGTCAGACACTTACTACTGTTTGCTTAACAGCATGTAACAGTTCCTCTGAATGGGGGGGGGGCAATACACAGCACAACAGGCCTGGCCACAGGACACACTCGGAGGCTCAGCACTCTCATGTGTGAGTGTGTATGTGGAGAGAAAATATTTTATTTATGTGTATTCAAATTAGTTTGTCATAATTTAATTACCTCAGCCAAGGAGGGGACGTGACCCTTTCCTACGATGTAGGTTAAAAAGGAGAACAGTGCCTAATGTAGAGTATTTCTCATGCAAGA
The DNA here is from genome assembly GCF_024500385.1 of Phyllopteryx taeniolatus. Lineage (NCBI taxonomy): Eukaryota > Metazoa > Chordata > Actinopteri > Syngnathiformes > Syngnathidae > Phyllopteryx > Phyllopteryx taeniolatus. The sequence goes on from NC_084512.1 coordinate 18,727,709, forward strand.
CAACATGCCATTGAAGTTTTAGCTGCTATGGGTATAAAGGGAGAAAAACCTATGGTCTGGCCACCATCATCCCCTGACTTCAACCGTATTGAGAATCAGTGGAGCATCAGCACGACTAAAATCTACTATATGAGGGTAGATGGCAGAATACTGCCAAACTGCAACTATAATTATGTAATTAGAAAAAAAAAAAAATCATCATTTGGAAAACTTTGACCAATTATGCAAAAACCCTTGCCAATTGTTTTAAAATGCTCATTATTATCGAAGCGTATATAATGGATTTAAAAAAAAAAAAATTTGCTTTAAGTTGCATCGAGTATTTAGGAAAATGAACAAAAAGCAGATGCTTCCTAATTTGGAACATAATGTAAAGGGAGAAAACTCATAGTGTGGCCACCATCATCCCCTGACCTCAACTCTGTTGAGATCCTGTGGACCGTCTTTAAAGATAGATTTATGACGATGAATGGCAGTATCTCTCTCGACATCAACAATAATGATGTAATAAAAACAATCATCATTTGGAAAACTGTTTTGCGTAGTTCGCAAAAATCTGTTGTCATGGTGTTTTTTTTCTCCAATAAACCCCCCTAATTGAAGCTAATATAATTATTGATGATTAAATTTTTTTTTTAAAAAGCCACTATAAGTCACATGAGTTATATTGGAAAATGAACAAAACCAGCAAATGCTTAATTTGGAACAGTGTGAAGGGAGATAAACTCATGGCTGGCCACCATTATCCCCAGACCTCAACCTTATTGAGAACCTGTGGAGTGTTCTTATAAAACAGTGATAATGTAGAATTTTAAAAATAATTTGTAACACTGTATTTTGAATAGTTTTGCAAATATCTCATTGTGTTGGCTTTGTTTAATAAAATCCTGATTAGTATAGAAGCGCAAAACATTGTATTCACTGTAAATCACATTGACTTTAAAAAAAATAGAGGAACAAAACTCTTCTCATTTTTGAAGGAATTTTAATCTTTGCCCTTCACAATAACATAATTTATCCACACTAGATAAATGAAACACACCATTGCATTGGTTCCTTCCCACTGTTTATTATAATGCATTAACCAGATCTTTTTTGATATGCTGCACAGACGATGGCCATCAACCGAGGGGAGAGTCTGAAGATTTTGACAGTGAAGGTGAACATCCCTGACAGGGTGAAGAAGATGTTCGCATGGTGGTGTGTCAACAACAGGTCATAACACACACACTGACTAGCGTGCACACAGACACACACGCAGACATGCTATAGTGTGTGTGTGAGATAAACAAAACTTTTGTTCCAATGCAGGTGGAAACCAAAGACATACACTCGGGAAGAGCATCAAGCGCTCATCAAGGATTCAGTAGAGGACTCTTATAAAAGGCTCATTGTTCCCTTTCTCACCCGAATGTACAGGTTTGTCAAAATCATTTAATTGTAGCCTCACCCTCAATTTGCATCTTATTTTTCCATCTTCCTCCTTTTTAGAACAAACCTTACCAAAACAGCTGAGAAGGAATCAGTCGCCATGTTTGTGCGAAACCTCCGACAGCGCTTGCTGGTGTGTCCAGTCCGGGGCTGTGCCATGATGGGGGTGGACCCCGGCTTCAGGCATGGCTGCAAGCTGGCAATCCTCTCCCCAACTGGTAAGCAAACATAACATAATATTGCTTTGAAATCTGATGTTAAACAGTATTCTGTATGACTAAAGTTAAACATAGTCTATTATTACCAGTTATTTCCCTACCCTACATCAGGGTTGGGTAATTTATGGCCTGGCAGAGCACTTGATCTGTCCTGCTGTGATCATCCCATATTGACGCCATGCTTTGGCCACTTTAGCTGGCATAAGCAAGAAAGCTTTGCTATTAAGCTTGTCTGTCTAGTTCCGAGAGGGCCTCCAATCATCCTGTCTTCTGTAAAACTTACCCTCACAAGGATTGCGGGTGAGCTGTAGCCTATCTCATGGGGCTTTGGGTGAGAGGTGGGGTACGCTCTGTAATGGTTGCCAGCCAATCACATTGCAGATATAGAAAACCAACCATTCACATTCACATTTTTTGTCTATGAAAAACAGAGGCCTTAGCCTTGATGGACACTTTGTATACTGTCATTTTTTTGTCTGTGAAAAATAAATGCCTTACTCTTAACGGAACGCTTGGTACTCTAGTCATTTTTTTTATCGGTGAAAAATATATGCGTGTTCTCTAACTCATTTTTTGTTGCTGAAAAATAAACTCGTCACCCTTAATAAACGCTTGGTACTTTTAACTGTCATTTTTTCTTGCTGAAAAATAAATACCTGACCATAAATGCTGTGTAATCTGTTAATCTGAAAATGATACCTTATCCTTAATAAACACTTAGTACTCTAATTCTTTGGTCTGTGAAAACATTGGCAAGTGACGAATATGCATGTGGATAAATGCACTGTGATGGGTCACCTAGAATAAAATCTCTCCCAGCCCACATTTGTATCTCTCCTGCTCCCAGGTCAAATTCTCCACACTGACGTTGTGTACCTGCACGGATCCCGCAATCATAGAGAAGCGGAAAAACTGCGACACCTTATGATCAAATACAGGTACTGCCACAGTTTATACTCACTACAGTATTGCTAGCAGGATATTTTTACTTATTTAGTTCTGTAGGTTACTCACTGTCACTCTCCCGTCTGCTTGTCAACACTAGCTGCAGCAGGGTCGTCATCGGCAATGGGACGGCATGTCGTGAGACCGAGTCCTTCTTCGCTGACCTCATCGCCAAGTGCTATTTTCATCCCCTGGACGTGTCGTACTGGTAAGATCTCAACGTCCACCGCACGCACAATTGGAGTTCAGTCACCCTTGACGCTGAAAATTGTCAGCTGGGTTGAGGTTTTCTGGTACATTTCGATGCATAAAGAGCCGTGACTAAACATCACACGCTTTGCTGATGCTCACTTCTTTATCTCTTGTACAGTTTGAATGTCCCTCAGGGTACACAACGGGGTAAATTTCATCAAAACCATTTCTAATATGTCTCAAATAAATTCATAGCCCCAGTGAAAACACGTTTTCTCGTTCATTGGAAACTTCAATCTAATTGTGATCGAGCCAGGCATAAAAAGGACAAGGACCTCTCTTACACTTAACCGGCCCAGACACCTACGAAATCGAGCTGTATCAAAGGTTCTGTCTTTACTCTGCATTCTACTTTTGTATTTTGTTTTCCAATATCTTTTTTACTTTAACATATTTTCTCAAGCAGTGGCCATCCTGCTAATAGATGCTGTGCCCCAATCGTTGTACAATTAAGACAAATAAATGCCTCCCTCAAATACACACTGTTGTAGCAAAAGCAGCTAACTCAAGCATTAACTGTTGAGTCCATTTTGGACTCTGTTGCTAACCAAAACAGCAGCACCAAAGCACATCTGGCCAGTTACATGTCGTAAATGAGTTCCTCGTGCAGTATTGAAGAGGATTTTATCCATTTAATGCGTTTGTACAAATAAGGGCTTCCCCTCTATGCAGCGCGTCCCCCCCACCAGAGGTTGCTGCCAGTACAATATTTTGTCTAGATACATGAAAGATTAAATTATATACTAAACACCTCTGAATATGATGCAGTGCAGATTTAACAATCACCAATAGTAAACACACTTCTCTGACATTGTCAATCAAAAGTGATAAGTGTACCTAATGTCTGGATGTTGAGTAATGATTTAATTGTTAGAATAAAATGTTAACGTGCGGAAAGGAATGGTTGTGTGGGCAGAGGGTATAATAATGTAGAATGTAGAAAAAACATAAAATGGAGGCAAAAGAGCGCAAAGGGGCTGGGGTGCACAGGCAAATAGGAATGCGTCCCCCTTACCCTAGTGAATATTGTCATTAAAACCATCTGGACTTTGTTTCACTTTGGGCCAATTAAGGGGACGCTTTGGGGTGAGCGTTGTGTCTGTAACCGGGCCCGGTCCACACTTGGGCGTATAACACCGCAGGAGCTCACGCCAAGCATAACAACCTAGCGCCCTCGCCGGGCTCGCTCTCACTCTGTTTGTTGACTCGAGGTTAGCGTCAGGACCGCAGCCTCGGACCACGTAAGCGGGAATGTGTATCATCCCGAGTTCATTGGCGGCAACACCTTTGCTGTAATAGCTCTCGTTTTCATCTTCTTTTAAAGATAGCTTTGCTTTATGTTTTCAAGAGGAGACGTGGTGAAAGCGAGGCGTTATTACATGAACGGGCTTCTTTTTACGAAACATATTTTTCGGTTGAGTAGCTCCAGATATAATGTTTCTCTTGTTCATTCTTTTAATGGCGCCATTTAGGCTTTCAGTGCCCCTTAAAAGAAAGTTTGAACATTTTTTTGATGTGGTTCTGGTTTTACTATGCATATTACCCCATATTAAAAACAATATTTTTACAACACATGATATAAAATTTCTGCACATGTATGAGCACATTCATTAAATCTTTCTTTTGATAATCCATAAATTCTCCCCTGAAGTACATTAGTAAAAAATGGAAAATAAAAATAAATAAATAAAAACAATCTAATCATATGATGAACACAATTAATCTATTTGTGATTTTTATGGTCTTTAGTTGATAATTCAAAGCACAATAGTTGTCTTGATCATAACTACAGTAGTTGTTGAAATATAGTAGTGTAGAATTATGTAGCATTTTGAATATGTAGTCTCCATGCAAATTACAGTGGAACTTTGGTTCACAAATGCTCCATTCTTAAACAAATCGCCTTACGACAACACTTTCAAACAAATATTAGTACTTCAGTTCTCAAACTAGTAGTCCCCCCTCCATCACTGGGGTTCGGTTCCATACCCCTCCTGCAATGAGTGAAATCCGTGATATAGAAATACCCTATTTAAATACACCCTAGGATAGCATTTACGGCACTTACATTTTTTGTAAGGTCTTTAAACACACTTTTAAAACAAAAAAAAACTACATTCAAACATGTAATATATTGAGGGCAAGCAAAAGCAATGGATAAAACAAAAACAATTTATGAACAGTGTAAAAAAAAAAAAAAAGAGTAACTGTAATAACACTGTGATCTAGCAGGATCGCAAAGCTTGAACCACGATGTAATGGGGGATAACTGTCCTTAGATTTTAAAAATAATTTACATTGTAAATCTTCTAATATTTTTTTATATTTATGAAATAATTAGTGTAATTTATTAATCATTTATCAGCTATTGATGAACTTTTTATCTCATTTACAGTAATAATACTTACTATAAATATAATGAAAGCCAATATTCTATTTTTTTATTCAATACTAATTAATTTGATAAGTATTTTAGCAACACCACATCTACCGGAAATAACATTTTAAATAATATAAGAAATGATTACTAGAAAATAAAATATTATAATTCTTAGTTAATTACAAAAATAAGTACATACATAATATTTTACCTCCTCCACACGTCTGCTACATTATCGGCCAAAGCACTGTTGCCGTAAAACAATGACTATACATAGTGACGTAATTTTAGGTGACTCATAAAAGACTTACAGTAGGCGTGCTTAAGACGCCTGTCTTTCTACTTTGCTCCTTATATATATATATATATATATATATATATACTGTATATAAAATGTTTCCATGTAGTATTTAGTAAGGGTAGAACCAGTATGCCAGTATGTGTCACCGTCCTTAATTCAGGAGCCCATTAATGTATCCAACTGGTTGGGCTGCCACTTTGGACCAACATACAGTTTGTCAATGGAGGATGATGATTGGGGCCCACGGCTCCACTGCGCTAACTACAAGGGTCTTCCTCCCCTGCTGACTGACCCACAGCCGAACCTGACCGTCCTCATTACAATGGCGGCGAGTGTGATGTCAATGACATAAATTATCTCTGTATGTAATGTATTTAAGATGAACAGCATGACATCTTGGGTATTGCCAGGACCGCCTTAATTATAATTAAGTCACCCCATTTCGGGAACATTTTGTGACTTGGCCGCAGCATTGGGTACACTCGTACAATCCAGAAAAAATGTATTACTATATTTTTTGAAAACCTTATTTTGGTGAGAGGAATTTAGCGATTGAAAACTATTGTGATTGTGATTATGAGAGGAACCTCCTAATCCTAATGGACGCTATAAACCATTTACTTTACGCTCTCTAAGTTGTATTTTTATATATTGAATGTCATACAAAATACTAAAATATACAGGTGTATATCAGTAAATTAGAATATGGTAGAAAATCCCAAGTCCTACTTCATTTCCATGTTAAAAATTATTTTGTATTGTTTTTTTAAATTTATTTATTTTATTCAGTATTCTATTTTCTTGAGATGGTGAATCGAAATTATGAAAAATAAATAAAATACTTTACTGTGTGTAGTGAAAATATATGAATTTCACTTTAATTGAACTACTGAAATAAGCCAACTTTTCAATCATATTCTATTCTATTGAGATGCATCTGTATTCAGTGAACCCACACTATTTGACTCATTAATCCTCTTCAAATCCAAACTCAAGACACACCTATTCCAGACTGCTTACTCACTTTAACATTTTCCATATCAGTTGCCATTTTGTTAGATGTTTTGTTTTTGTTTGTTCTGTTGTTTTAATTGTATTACTTGATTTATTTTAAATATGTCTGTACAGTGACCTTGAGTGGCTTGAATGCAGCTTAAAGAAAATTAATTATTATTATCTAGCAATGCATGAGCATAATCATGAACCCACGTTACATAAACAAACAAACCACCCTCACATGAGGCTTAACAGTAGTATAAGCTAGCATACTAGCCTGAATAACACAACAGACTTGACATCACACGTCGGGCAAACAAATACTGTACGTGCACGAGCACTTTACACAAATGGTATTAGGCAGGCAAATTGTAAGGGTAAAGTAGACTACACGGGCTACTTGTAACTGCATCAGGAGAAAAGCACAAGAATACTTTCAGTTTCACTTTTGACTGTGCGTGAGGTGCATTCAAGGACCGCCAACGAAACATGACATCTCAGACGCAGACAAAAAACACTGTCGATGAAGTAAACCTAACCACAACACCAAGATTCCACGAGATGGGGCCAATGTAATACTTTTATTGTTTTGGCCTGAGCGCAAAAGCAGCGAATAGATGAGTTTTTACTGAATAATGAAGGACAGATTCCCCCCCAAAAATGCACATTTGCGAATTTCGAACCGTGAATATGGTATAGTTAGTTAACCACTGTATAATAAGTAAAGCTACTCAACCCTTTCTTCATAATCATCAACATCCAGTGTGATGCTGTATAATTGTGTAGTTAACAGTGTGTAACTAATGTATGATCAGTGTTCTGTGGTTGTCATCACAGTTTTCCTCTTTGGCATGGCGAGTTATTGTTCTTCAAAAACCTAAAAAAAAACCAAAGAAAAAGACACTCAGCTGAAGTCTCACAACATCAGTTTTTTTTTAAAAATTATTTTAAATTTTTTTTAATTTTTTTACTTTTGAGGTGTACAGTATTTTTGGTTGTAACTCCAAATTGTGCCGCCATGTTTGGGGAATTCGAGGTTCCATTGTGTTACTGTAGTTTCGACTTCTACGCAGGATGACCTTATCGTCAGGAGTGTTATGGGATATATTTTACTACAGTGGATATAACAAATCTACACACCCCTGTTTAAATGCCAGATTTTTGTGATTTTTTTTATTTTATTTAAAAAAGACCATCACTTTTGCCACCATTAATGTGATCAGTAACCTGTGTAACTGAATTGCAAAACTACCAGGGAAAGCATACTAGAAGAGCTGAATTTTATTTGGGGTAAATCAAAGGCATTTGAAATGGTGGCAGGTGTGTGCTTGCTTCCATTTAACATGCGTTTGAATGTGCAACTTTCCCAGTTATAAGTGAGTGTGCACAGTTGTGCAACCACATTATCTCAGTTTATTTTACTTCGCCTCTCAAAAAGTTTTTTTTCCCCAATTGAGTTGTAGAGGTTTTAGGTCACATTAATGGGAGACACCGTTTTGTGATGATTTATCTTTTTGGTCTCATTTTTTTATATGACAAAAAACCTGGCCTATGAACAGCGGTGTGCTTACATTTTATATTCACTGGACATGGGTGGAGATGCAGGCATGATGAGATGCGATGCGCTACAAGACAGGCCTTGCCTTGGCACTTAGTTTGTCGAAAGGCCACAGCCTAATTTGCGCCGTCTGTTTCCCGTCTCCCAGTGAGGCTTCCGTGTGTCTTCAACCCCTCCTCTGCTCTTGTCCACCCTTTATCTTCTGCACCCGCCTGTCTCTCCCTCTGACCTTCTACCTCAGTGCTCTGCTGGAATGACGGCTAGGAATGGCAGCCCCCCCCGGCTATCCTTAACTTGAATTTGCGTGCGTTTGGGTGCTTTTCAAGGCCTTTAAAATCAATTCCTCATAGGCTTGCAGGCACGTTGATACAAATGTACAGTTTTTGGGGGAGCTTTTGTAAGTACAAAAGACATTTTATTCAGTTTCTAGTATTACATATTCACACCCTGTACATTTTGTTGGTACATTACAGTGAAATTACCAGATCCAGCTTAACTCTTAATTGAAAATACAACCCCACCAAAACGATGCACTGAATAGCTTATTCCAGTGTTCGTTATCAATAGATGTAGTGCATGCTGGCATTCAGCATTGTGTAATTGGAGTTTATATGGAAAAGAGTCTGTTAAGTTTGGAAAGTCACACATTTGACATTTTTCCTCCAACTTTTAATTTGAACTGAACTACCTTTAGTAGTGAATGCCCCTGTCATAGACACGTCACAATTAGACAGTTGACTATGCGCCCTACGTGACATTCTTCTACTTTTGTTATGCATGTTAGCTTATTTTTACTTTAACCATATTGCAATGTGCAGCCAGTCTAGAGATGCGTGTATCACCTTTGTCGCTATGTTGCAATATTCTCCATGTTTGATTCTATGGTTCTTCGCCAGATGCTTCATCCACTTAATGCAAATAAACGCCACACTCAAATAGACATTAATGTTATGTGCTAGTGATGAAGTCAAGAAAAGTATTTTCAAAAATATTGGATTAGCCCTGGATACCACAGTGCTCAGCACATCAGGTGTGCTTTGGGGTTCGAATTTCGCCTCAGGTCTTCCTGTGTGGAGTTTTCCCCCCCGTGGTTGCGTCCAAAAACATGCAGTTAAATACATGTATAGGTATATCATTTATTTATACAATTATTATGTAATATACTGCACGTAAAGATGAATGAAGCCTAAACATGATGAAATATTGTAATTTTTGGTGACTGTGGAAACATTTTGTGTTTAAAAAATAAATAAATTAATTAAAAAAATTTGATTCGTTTGAAAGTCCTACGATTGCTTTGTCACAGCCCCCTTTGCCATCCACCCAGTCGGGAGGAAGTGCTGAAACTTGTTTTGCTGAATGCGGAATTAGGTTGCGCATATACCGGATGGAAGACTATGTGTGAGCCCTGTGATTGGCTAGCGACCAATCCAGAGTTTATCCCGCCTCTCACCCGAAGTATAGTAACAGACACCTCCCACCATCTATTTAAATACCCCTGGCCACTGTATGAGGAAATATGGTATGTTATTCTTTTTGACCAGATTACACCCCTAAAATAATCACATTACCGTATTTTCACGACCATAAGGCGCACTGAAAAGTCGTAAATGTTCTCCCAAATGGACAGGGCGCCTTATAATGCGGCACGCCTTATGTGTGCGCCGACTTCCAAAATCTATAAATGTTGTTGTGTGATGAACGCTCCGCTTGACTGACTGGGAGCATTTCCTGCCGACACGCTGCATATACAGAGGAAAAGCGGACGTGGCTGAGGACAGCATCCGGACGTAAAGGGGGAAGGTTGGGCGTGAAGGAGGACGCTAAAGGCATGCGCCCAGTAGGTATATAGTGCCGGCCAAGCCAGCCTCCACTCGTACAGTAGCAATCAAGCCAGCCGCCCCTAATTTTGTTCATACCGGGCATTACAGGAATGAGTCGCCAAATCGCGGCGAAAGCTACCTTCAAAATAAAAGCTTCACAATAATACGGATGTCAATGCTCTTCGGTTAAGGAATGCCACCAGCAAGGTTAATTTGAATCTTGAGATGCATTAAAAAATGTAGTTTATTAGTTTTCGGAGACTTTTATTTTGAAATACAATATCAGATCTTCATCAAACCTCTTTTAGTGGAGTCCTTGGTGGTCTGTCACACAGATCTGGACTTGTCTTGCGATAACAATGGGATTATGTTGGGATGGCTTTGGCTCAGTAGGTAGAACAGGTTTGAATCCCTGCTACGACTGTCCGCATGTCAAAGTGTCCTTGGGCAAGACACTGAACCCTAATTTGCTCCCAGTGGGCCTGGCAGCGCCTCGCATGGCAGCAGTCGCCCATTGGTTTATGGATGTGTGTGTGAATGTGAGGCTTTGTAAAGCGCTTTGGGCACTGTGATGATGTAGATAAAGTGCTTTATAAGTGCAGTCCATTTACCATTTATTTTTCCAAAGATATCAAATAAAATACATTTTTATTTGGCGAGGTGGTCCGAGTTGGAAGACCAACTCGAGGAAGCAGGAAAACGACCTTTGCCAAGTCAAGAAGACGAAGCGGAGTTTCCGCGGGGAAAAAAAAGAAAAACAAAACGCGGTAACAAGGCGAGGTGGCCCGAGTTGGAAGACCAACTCGAGCAATGGATTAATGAACTCCAACCGCTGGACATCGGTGTAAACGGGGCGTTCAAAGTGAAGTTGCGAGCGGCCTGGGAGCGATGGATGACAGATGGCGAACACAGCTTTACTAAGACTAGGAGGCAGCGCTGGGCGAGTTACGCCACAATTTGTGAATGGATTGTGGATGCTTGGGCTAACGTGTCTGCTTGCACTGTTGTTCGAGCTTTCGTAAAAGCCGCCGGCATCATTTCTGAGGAGCCGCACGGCAACGAGACTGACTCAAACCTGGCGTGTTTGATTGAGAACTTGCCCAGCTGTTCGTTTCGGATACAGAACATGAGGACTTGGATGAATTTGTGGATGAGGATTGATAAAAAAAAAATAACGTGAGTACATTGTTAAATACTTCAATAAAGTACAACCGAACTCAGTTTTGCTCCTGCTGCCTTTTTAAAAACATTGTTTTAGCGTGCATGCCTGCTACCGTATGTTTTAAGCTAGCATATGTTTTACCATGCCTGCGCCCAATAATACGGTGCGCCTTATGTATGTGTTCAATACAGAAATAGACCCCGTAACTGAGACTGCGCCTTTTAATACGGTGCGCCCTATGGTTGTGAAAATACGGTACTTTAAAACGTGTTGGTTAAAGAACCACATTTCTAGACCCCCTGTTAGGTTTATAGCATCTTTATATTACATAATTAGACTTGAGCAAGTTCCTGCGGAATGAGCGGCATCCCGCAGGACATTATTCGGCGTGGAGTATCATCAATCTGACAACGTCTGTCTGTGCCTGAGATGGTCCCCCACACACTCAATCCACAATAGGTTTCTGGCCATACAGCGGGGGCCCCATAATGTGACAGCCTCCTGCTGGAAAATCGCTACAAAAAAAGATTTAGTTTAAGTGTAGATTTCTTCTTTTTTAATTTCACATTTATGCATCCATTACAGAACAATTAGTCAAGTACAGAACAATATGGGACAAGGGGCAATTACAGAACAAACAGAATAAGACAACAAAACTGGATACGAATGAATGGTAGGAATGGGGATCAGGTAGTGTTGTAATGGGTAATGTTATCTTTTATGGTAAATGTCAGTTTTTTTCAAAATGTTCAGTTAGCAAGTTGTACCAATTTTGTAGTGAAAAGTATGTTTGTGGACCCAATTTCCTCAAAAGTTTTATAATTCTTCTCCTAAATTGCATTTATCAAGCTATAAGCATTTGTCTTCCATTTCATCACCTTTTTATGTTATGAGACTGGCAAACAAAAGTTTGGGTAAATTATAAGTGTCGGTATTATATATTTGTATTCAGATGTTTAAAAAAAAATGCTTTGAAACTAGATAATTGCTTTCTTTTTCAATGGCGTGTGATTGTCGTGTGCATGACGAATGGCAAGTTGACAGTGTCTGGCCGTAACAAGATGACGCTAATGATATCGGAGGGCAAGAGTATTGGGAGGGGTGGGTAAGGTTAGAAAGATCTTTGGGCAGTGGTGATGATATACGCACATCACACACAAACACAAGAGCTTCAGGCTGATAAAATGACCCATTTCTTGACCACTTGCTCTGTTGCTGCTAAAGGAAAATGACCCTGTAAATTTGACCACACACTTTGAAAGGTGCCAGTTCAAATAAGTATAAACGTCCACGAATCAGGCAAATCATTGGAAATGCGCCTTCTGAAACTGATCCAACGAGATGTCTTTGATCTACTCCGATGTTTTGTGGATTGGTTACGTTGGAGTCTACTGTAGTAATGCCTTTGCCCCAAGTAGTGCCCTGGTTTCAGAAGTAGCAGACCATCTCTCTTTCAAGTAGTAGTCATTATTCTGTCCTTGATTGGCTCAGTTGTCCCAGAGCGACGCATGGATGTCTTCATGATTCGCCCTTGACCGCATCCACCCCGGAGCGCACTCCCGTGGGGGATGAGATCATTTTTATTGGCTCGCAGGACACTGTAAGCCAACTGTTTTCATGACAGCGTGTATCCTCTGTCAAGTCCTGTGTCGGGGCTCGCTAGTAGGGGCCAGGTCGAGTGAGTGACTGACACACAGTGGCAGCACCAGTGTGGACTGATTGGATGAACAAGAGTGCCTAAATTAAATAGATAAACACATAAATAAATAAATAAATGTGTCATGAAGTATTTATTTCAGTATTTATTTGTTCAATTCAATATTTATTTCAATATGTATTTAATTATTTCATTATTTATTCAATTATTTCACTCATACAAGGAAAGATGTTAGCTAAGAAGTGGGACACTGAGAGGACTGAGGAGAGGAGAAAGGAATACATTGAGATGCGCCGTTGGGCAAAGGTAGAGGTGGCAAAGGCCAAACAAGAGGCATATGATGACATGTATGCCAGGTTGGACACTAAAGAAGGAGAAAATGATCTCTACAGGTTGGCCAGACAGAGGGATAGAGATATGAAGGATGTGCAGCAGGTTAGGGTGATTAAGGATAGAGATGGGAATGTGTTGACTGGTGTCAGTAGTGTGCTGGACAGATGGAAAGAATACTTTGAGGAGTTGATAAATGAGGAAAATGAGAGAGAAGGAAGAGCAGAAGAGGCAAATGTGGTGGACCAGGAAGTGGCAATGATTAGTAACGGGGAAGTTAGAAAGGCATTAAAGAGGATGAAAAATGGAAAGGCAGTTGGTCCTGATGACATTCCTATAGAGGTATGGAAGCATCTAGGAGAGGTGGCTGTGGAGTTTTTGGCACTACCACTTGGTTGCAGGAGGTTCCATTTCTGTTTCTATGGTTACACTTTCCCTCGTTGCCCTCACAAAAAACATGTTGAAACTATTTTTTCTGATTATGAATATTAAACATTATTTCAGCAGAGTTTTCTAGTTTCTATGCATGTGGTTTTTTTTGTGTTGAATGACCTCCGTATGTTTACATTAGCAGGTTGTCGATCCTTCTTATCATCCAGCCTCTTCCAATAACATGTACTTTCCCATCAGGCCTCACTGGTGGTCAACCTCTGTCCCATCTCCTTCCTTCAGGGCCGCACTGTTTGTGTGATGAGTCCCAGTGACATGCCATGTTTATTTGGGGTTCGGTGTGTGTGCTTGTGTGTGTGTGTGTGTCTGCGTGCGTGCGTGCGTGAGTGTGCATGCGTATGTGTGACACGAGCTTTAGCTGCAGTACAATTGACATGAGTGTCTGCGAGGCTTTGCTCTTTTCAGATGTGCCTCACACTGGCAGACGGGGTTTGTGCGTGTGTGTGCGTGTGCGGCCCTCCCTGCCTGCCTCCTAGCATCTTTGCTGGAGACTGACGGCCCTTGACACCTGCCATTTGGACGCTTTTCTCTGTGAAAAATGTCATCGTCTTCAAGGCCGACGTATGTATTTTTGTGTGAGTGTGAGGGAGAAAGGAGACATCCCTCAAATGTGTGTCCCTGAGGTGAAGCTTTGCAGCTGACTGAACAATGGAACTGAGCTGTTTGAGCAGCCAGGACAGAGCAGCTTGTATGTGTGTGTGTTTGTTTGTTTGTTTGTTTGTGTGTTCGTTACATGAAGACATTTTGGAGTGTTAATTTGTGACCTAACAGCTCCTCCTAGGCTCTAACTTTATGTCAATCCAAGTCACACGAGCTTGTGAGTCAACTAAAAAGCCATTTAGGTGTTCTGCCTATGACCATTTACAACTTTTAGTACATTTTCATTAATGTGCCTACTCTGTGTTACTTACTATTTTATTCTTTCCTTCTTTTTTCTTTTTCTTTTATGTGTTATAGAGGGACAATGTACATTGATAAACATTTTAAAAAAAATGTAAATGCACCCAATTATAGCCAAAGGGCTACTTTCCATTGGTAGTCACCCTGCCAGAAGGAGCATGGCAATCTGACCTCGTATAAAAAACATTCAATTAAGAGAAAGTTAACATAAAATACTGCTCCACATTTTTCTTTTTTAGATTTTCTTTGCGATGTGTCTATTTTAATTTCATTTGAGATTTGTTTAAATAGTTTTCTTAATGTTGACATAAGACACTTTAAGCGGACCAACAGATCGACCTAATTCACTCAAAATTAATTTAAAATGATTATTAAAGTCATTACTTGATCTTTTTTTTTATATACTGTTGCATCTCAATAGAATACAGTACATAAGCTTATTTCAGCAAGGTAGTTCTATTCAAAAAGTGCAACTCATACTATATAGATTAGACGGGAAACTTTTCAGAAGACTATGATGTGATTATGTAATACTGTATTCAAATTTTTTGAGATGAGAAATGTATTTATTTTCATTTTAGCTCCACTCTATAATCCTCCAAATTATCCAAAATAAAATCATGAATTCCTTATCTCTGTGTAGTGAAGCTATAAAGTATGAGTTTTAATTTATTTGGACTGCTTAAATAATAAAAACAAAAAAAAACTTTTGTAGTGGCTTTTTGCTGCGTTTTGGAGACTCGCAGAGACTGAGACTTCCTCCAGAGCAGCTGTTCACTGTTCCGCATCCAGACTGCGTCCTCCTGTGCTCCCTTTCCAAGATTTGATTGCAATTTCCCGAGTGGAGGCACCACTTCATCACCAAGCCGCTGAATTACACTTTGTCAATTAGTGTAACGAGTCTGTGACATGGCGCTTGCAGCAGACACATCACCAAACCCCAATGTCAACAACACATTGGCAAAGCCAAGGCAAATTTATTCATGGAGCACACTGTATAAAAACAAAGTACAGAAAAATAAAAGCTTAAAAACTTTTAAAAATAAAGGGACTCAAATTACTCAAAACGTTTAGAGATCATTTATAATGTTTAAAGATCATTTATACATTTACATACCTACATACATTTATTAAAATGTTTAAAGATAATTTACAAATGAAAATTCTCTAAAATGCTCAATCATGAGCATGAGGAAAAAAAGAATAGTTTTTAACCTGGACCTAAAATCATTGACACTTGGGGCTGACTTGACTTCTGTTGGCAACTCATTCCATTTGTGTGCAGCATAACAGCTAAACTCTGCTTCACCATCTTTGCTTTGGACTCTGTGCTCCACTATCTGACCTGAGTCTGTAGATCTCAGAGCCCTACTGGGTTTATATTACCCATTAGCATTTCTTTAATGTATTCATGACATAATCAATTTAGTGATTTATAGACCAGTAGCACTTTAAAGTCTATTCTATAGCTGACTGGGAGCCAGTGTAGAGACTTTAGAATTGGTGTAATATGCTCTGATCATCTTTGTTCTCGTCAGAACCCGAGCCGCAGCGTTCTGAATGAGCTTCAGCTGTTTAATGCTCTTTTGGGGGAGGCCAGTCAGAAGACTGTTACAATAGTCAATAAATGCCTTTATCTCAAGTAGAATTGACTATTAGCATTAGTTTCTCCTGGTCTGCTTGGAAAATGCATATGAATATGTTTTTCAGCTGGCAGAAACGTGTTTTAGTAATTAATTTGATATGCATGCCAAAAGTCAGTTTGGAATCTATCACCACACCAAGGTTTGGGACATGGTCTTTGATTTTTAAAGGGAGTGACTCTAGATATTTACTAACAGCCATCCTCTTTTCTTTACTTCCAGAAACAATTACCTCAGTTTTTTGTTGTGATTTAATTGAAGGAAGTTTAGGTTCATCCAGTTGTTTACAGTATGTTTTAGACAGTGAGACAACACCTCAAATGAACTGTAGTCATTGGACAATAACTTAAGTGACTGAATGTGTGGCTATCCTTCCCCTCCTCCTTTCTGTCAACTTTTCATCCTCTGTATCAGATGAGTTGGTGATATTATTGCCCCCTCGTCTTTTCTGACTGATCTGATGGGCTGTTTAGAATTTACAGTAAGGCTGTGTATGTGTTTGCTTGGAGGCTGTAATGAAGTATCAAAGTGTATATCTGTCTCTGCATATTTGGACAGCATGGGGGGGGGGTCAGTCATTTTGTGTGACAGGCCCAAGGATGTGTGTGTGTGTGTGTGTGTGAGAGAGAGAGAGAGAGACAAAGCCCACCACTCACATAAAGAAGGCTATGCGGAGCCAAGCTTGTGACTTTGCCCCAGGAAGGGACTGCTGCACTGGCAGCCCCGTGTTTCTTCCGTGTGTTTACAGTTGACGGGCGGTGCGAATAATTATGACTCCCCCCTCCACCGCCGCTATCCCACAGGTCCTCCAAGTCATCGCTTTACAAGCAGAGGCAACTCATGACTTTGTGTGACCGACGTAGGCCTTAGAGCTGGCCACTAGACAACCTTCTGCTGCCTGCCAGGCCGAGACCCTGGCCATGACAGCGGCCAGTGATGCCATGGACGGTGAGGGCTCAGAGCTGTATCTGTGACTGTGCCGTTACCAGCAGCCTCCCAGGTGGCCTTAATTCACTTAGACATGATCAGCGCACTCTTACGCTTATGCTTTGTGGTGTCTTTTCACCCTTTGCACATTTGTGTTCCTTGTTCATGCTAGAGTTTGGCGGTAATGCAGATAATGAAGTTCAGCCTACTTTCGGTCACACGCGGGCCTCCCTGTTTCTGTTTACAGGGGGTCATTGTTTCGCAACCGAGTTCCGTTCCTATTGGGGCCGTACTTGATCACTAACCTACACGAACGCAGTAGTAAAATCAGGATTTGTTAAATATTTGAAAAACACTACTAGGCCATAAATGTAAAACAATCAAATGGAAAAACATTAAATACAGCAATAACAAAGTAAGTACAGTAGTAACTGAACGTGCCTTTTTGTGCCATGTGACCACATATTTTGACACGACTCTGCAAACTAGTTGCTTGCTATTTTTAACCTCAAAAGGTCGTATGTTTGTACCGTCGTAAATGGAGGACCCTGTGTCCTAGGTTAGATTCAGGCCGAACGCCATAAAACTTAACAGTTGGGGGGGGACATGTCATGTAATTTTCAGGAGAAAATATATATGTTGGTTAAACCAACTGCTACTCTAGTTTCTCAGGAACAGCAATAATTTCATGAGGTCAATTTGAACCTGGACCCCAAAAGGGTCACTAATGAGAAAATGATAGATTAACTCCATCACTAACCTTTTAATCGTAAATGTGTGAAATTAGCTATTTTCATTGTATGTGTTAAATACAGTCTTTAAGTCAAATAGAAGTGCCAAGGAATTATCATCTTGTAGCATCTATAGGGCTCGGTCCCTATCCCCTGCAAATACTGCAAATAGCAGTATTACGTTAGCATCTCAAGCTAGTCACTAGCTGGCGGGTGAGCTGCCATTATGCTTGTTACTCTTTATCCAAAGGTAGTGTTATGTGTGCATTTACATTAGTGGTTGATCATGTGGTGTGACAATAATAAAAAAAGTTTAGTTTTTTAATTTATTTTATTTTTTATATTTTACACAAGAGGGCAGTGTAAGTGAAAACAGACTGCTAAGTTTTGCTTCTTGTGCTGGTGGCTAGATAACCCAATTTAGCTGCTATATGCTTGTCACTAATTATCAAAAGGTAAAGTGTTACATGTGTGTTATGTTTAAATGTTGTGTCATGGTTAATTGTTAAAAGCCGAGATGTGTGAAATCTTACTCTTTTACCTTCCATCTTGGTGGGGAGTGTGTGTTGTTGGGTTAATGACCAGGTCCAACTTGACCCCTTTGAAGGTCATGTGCCACCGCTCGTTAGCGGTGTCACCATGGCGATATGTCAGCACGATGGATGGAGAGCTGACAAAAAGAACAGTGGGGTAGAGCGGGTGGCATGAGGGGTCTGGTAGTGACAACGAATAGGAGAGAGATGAGTTCCCTTTTAAATTGCAGGCCTGTGGGAGGGAATAGTAATTGTGTGTGTGTGTGTGTGTGTCTGTGTGTCTGCGAGTGAGTCAAAAAAGGCCGCATTCTAAATTGTGCTACACTGAGGAGGCACTGACCTCATCATCATATTAGAAAGTCCCCAGGATACACACACACCCTTTCCTCTTTTGCCTTAACCATCTGAAGGACTGAACGACATGACAGCTGAAGTTGTACGTTACAGGCTTTTTTGTGTTTGTGTGCCGATGGATGACTGTAGACCCTTTAGCCTAAAAACAAAAATTCTAAAGTTTCTAAATTATTATCAAAAATGAATCGACATTATGTTGTAATTTTATTAAAATAAATCTACAGGTATATAATGAAATGATAAATTTTGTTCTTTTAGTGAAAGTAGTTATTAAAATACAAAATGCTGTTGCACAAATTCTTAAAATCTTTTAAATCAACACTTTTTCTGATGATAAAGGAGCATTAAGAAGAATATATTTTTTCTGAATATCTGCCCCTAACATGCAACCCTTAACTCTGGATGTCTTCTTCAGCTGGTAGAAGGCTGTTTTAGTGATTGATTTGCTATAACTTCTGAAAGTCTGATTGGAATCTATACCAAGGTTTTGGACTTGGTCTTTGTTTTTTAAAGAGAGTGAGAGATCTTAGATGGTCTGTCACTTGTAGTTATCGACTGTATGCCCTCATCAATTGAATGTGTAATCGGGAACATCACTCAGATGTTCGACGACCATCACTCAGTTATTTCCTGCTGCTTCATGCTTAGGTCATTGAATCGATCGGAACTGGACAAGACAACCAGAACAGAGAATGAAATGACTTGAATGATGAATGAAAATAGTCACAGGCCTGCTGCTTCATGATAATCACAACACTTTAGTAAAGCACAGTGGATTTTGTATTAATTTCCTACATGTTTAATGTTATAATTAATGTGTAATTTGTTTTATTGTGACTTTGATAGTAATTTAAATGCATGTAGTATTTCTCACCTTTAATTAATGAATTATTCGTATGTTAAAATAATACATAATAAATATTTCATATTAAAATTTGACATGACTTAGACACGACTGGCAATTATTTTGTATACAGTTTAATTAAATATATACTTTTTGTGTTGATATTTGTATTTTTAAAAAGAGCGTTTTGTATTCCAAATATTTGCAAGTCAAACAAACAAAAAATGTGACTTTGCAGTGCAGCCCAGCGTCCTCTAGATGCCAGTAGTGTCACACGAACAAAGGTGCCACGGTAGGGGCAGGGAAATGTGTGTTTTCTTTGTTTTTATTATTATTATTTTTTTTTTAAAGAGCTTGCTTATCTAGCAGCCAGACTCGGCATGTAGTCCCAACAAATGTGATTAGTCAGCACCTCAAATAAAATACATAAGAGGCATGAGAATTGTGTCGTAAATGTTACGGTAATTGTGTGTTTTGTCCTTAAATTTATGAATTGATGCTATTTTTTTAATTTTAAGTTTTTATTTTAAGTTTTTCTCATTAAAAAATAAATATATACAAAAGTCAAAATTCTTCCAGTAAAACTATGAATTTATTTTCATAAAATCACAACCCTGTTCTCATAAAATTACAATCCTTGTTGTATGAATACTATATACTATAACAATTCTTTTCTCTTAAAATGTCACCTTTTTTTTCTTGTACTATTATGAGCTTATTTTGCTAAAAAAAAAATCCACTTCAATCTTGTATCCTTACACATTTTTTTCTCACATAGTCACAGCATTTCCCATGCAAATCTATGGATTTATAATCATCATTTTTTAGCAAAATTACAAATGTATTCTAAAATTCAAAAGGCTTTGCCAATGCATGTGGTTACTTAACATGTAACTCAATAAGAATCCCTAAGTCATTATACTGTAATTGTGCTGTTAATGTTAAGGTAATTTGCAACGTTTTATTCTGAATGGCAGAATTTAGAGTCAAATGATGAACTGTTAAGACCTGCCACCATTATGTGGTCTTCCTCACCCACACCCCTCCATAATGTCACCTTTTTGACTACACTTCTTTAACCCCCACCAGTATCACCAACGAGGCCGGAGCATCTATCTACAGCGTGAGCCCTGAGGCGGTTAAAGAGATGCCCGATTTGGACCCTAACCTCAGAAGTGCAGGTAATCCTGACCCCCTAGCTGCCATGTTGGATGATGAGTGGTCATGGTATTTTGATGATATTTCCACTCTAGCAGAACTATTGCCACTTTACGGGTGAATATCTGGCTTTGCCATTAGATCCCCTTATGTCTCTGCGGCGTTCCTTCACATATTCCATCACTGAACACACAGCGGCAACACTGAAACACTATTGCTGAGAACAAATGTTTTCCGCAGACTTCCTCTATAAAAACCTTAAATCAAGCGAGACTGAATTATTCCTCGCCCGTTTCCTGTGATCAGCAGTGCTTTTTTTATTTTTTGTAGCAATTCCCAGCATTTTGGACGGCTTGGCGGGGTCACTCTGCTATTCTTTGAAGTGGCCACAAAGGGGTGATGTGCATGGAGCTTCCATCACTCCCACCCGTCGTTGTGCGATAAAGGACACCTATGGCGGTATAAGACGATATTTTAACTAGTCAGCAGGACCACTGTTTTTGTGTTCAGTCTCTCCTCCCCAAAGGGGTAGACACACACACTGATCTTTAATATCTTAACCATTTTTTTTTTTACTGTGAGAGACTCCACACATGACGAGAAAAAATCGGCAAGTGTATGCTTGATGCTTTTATAGTGTGGTGTACTTGTGTGATGACGAGAAGTCTGGCACAGTACTGACCTATGAGAGGCAGCATGGTAACGCAGGGCATCCAGATTGCTGGAAAATAAAAAGGAGTAGTAGTAGTAGTGGAAGACAGAAGAATATGTCTTAGATTTTGTGGTAACTTCATTGTGGTTGCCAACTCTTCCTTTTATCATTTTTGTTGTCGCAAATGACTTATGAGTCATGTTATACAAGCACTCAACACAACCAGTTGCTCCTCTATAACAGCGCCAGCTTCAGCGAACGTCATGATTTGCTCGTCAAAATCACAGAGTAGCTCGGCCCAAGTCAGTGTTGACATACGGATTTGCCAATCATAAATACTGAACAGTTTTAACATTTGCCAAGGCATAATCTTTAGCTTTGCTTACTTAATTGTAAGGAGAGAAAAATGCTCAAATTTGGCCTGAATATCTATCTATCTATATGTTTGTATTGGAACACGTTTAACATTTACATTTGTCAACTCAGACTATTTTCTGAGCAGATCAGGCAGAAATAAATCACTCGTAACACACTCCACACCACAGAATAATTGCTCAGGATAATCTTTTTGAGACATCCAACAATTCGGCCTTTGCTGACTGATCAGAAGGGAGGGAAAATGCCCAATATTTGGCCTGATTGTCTGCATGGTTGCACCCCGCTTTATATATTCAACAGGTTTAACATTTACGATTAAGGAGGAAAATTCACTTCCCACACCACAGGATAAAGGCCTTTTCACGCTGCACTTAGCAACGCGCAATGCGTATTTGACGAACCTATTCATTGTCAATGTGCTGAGATTGTGCGAGGACGGAATGCTGTGTCGCGCCAAATGCCCACCTTACACATCATGCGGCGACGCGCCCTCAAATTTAATCATGTTCAATTTGAGAGTGGCACCGTCGTGATGTCAGAAGAGCACATCCAATAGGAGAGGGGCTCGCAGAGCAGATTTCAGAGCGCTAACAGCAATAGACCAACCAGCGGGAAAAGCCTCCCTGTTAATTCACTACAAAAGTACCGTACTTCCAAATATGGGATAGCTTGGGGTTTTGTCGTCCTTGCGCGCTGCACCGCAGCAAAAACCATGTGCAGTGTGAAAAGGCCTTAATCGCTTAGGATAATCTTTTAGAGACATCCGATAATAAGACCTTGCTTTATCGAAAGGGGAGCAAAATGAATTTGACCCAAGTGTCAGTATTTTTGTACCCCGCTTTAAATATTGGAACAGTTTTAACATTTACAATTGTCAGCCCTGGCAATTTTCCAAGTGGACCGAGAAGGGAAACTCACTCCTGACAAACCCCATACCACAGAATAATCGTTAAGAATAATCTTTTATAGACATCTGTTAATCAGGCCTTTGCTGACTTATCCATAAAGGGGAAACATTCTCAAATTACAAAAGGAAATACACGGTCTCCCTAGTGTTACACCTGGTTACCTAGGTGACAGATGAAGCTAATCCACCCTACGTTACCAATGTATTAGCTGATCAATCACAACTACCCAGCAAAACAATCTCACTTTTCTTCTAGGACCTCGACACACGTGGCCTTCTCTTATTTCTCTTTTTTTTTTCCTTAGTGCTTTAAGTAACACTAAACTGTAGTGCTCATAAACTTTTAATAAGTGGTGGGGAGTTAAGATGGACGGCGGAGCAAAGAGTACAGGAGGGTTTGGTGGGTGCACCAAGCAAGGGCAGGTTTGAAACTCCATCCCTGTCTAAATATTTTCTCAGGCTGCAACCTCCCACCGCAGCAACAGAGGAGAGAGAGAGAGAGAGAGGGGAACTATTGATTCCAGACATACTCCCTCTACTCTATAGCCACCCCCCCTTGTCTTCTTCCAGGGACATCCGAGTCAGATGTCCCATACTCGACACTCATCAATGGCAGCTAAACTCTAAAACAGTGGTCCCCAACCACCGGTCCACGGACCGCTCCCGGGCCGCCGTGAAAGAATGACCAATTTATATAATTTCTTTTGTATTGCAATTTGGGGGTCAATGTGTTTTATTTTGGAAATTGACCAGATCTTCTCCGCCGCAACAGCTGCACGTCTCAATTGACACATCGAGACTGCACAGAAGGCTTCCGTTTCCGGTCCCATCCGGCTCGAACGCTTCTGTTTCCGGGTCCGAGCGGGCTGGCTAGCGGCGGCAGAGCTCAAAGAACGAAATCATTTCATGAACTAATTCAGCTCATTACGTTTACTAAAAACATTTGTTCTTTTGAACGAAACAACTCTATATTGAGAGTCCTACTTAAAATACGGGTTTATCGCAACAGTTAACTCTCACGCACCAAGTTCGCTCTGATACAGATACAGTCGTAGGTTGCTGCTTGACACTGTCAGAACTACTTTTACAGAGTTAAATGTCTACTCTCATTGAGGAGCTACGGAACTGCAGTCTAGACTGGCTGCCTAGAATAACTCTGAGCCCCACTCCTGCATCGGGCCCACAGTGGATACACCATGAATGGCGAAGGAGGAAGCAGAAGCGATGCAAGTGTGTGTATATACATACATATACATATTTTTATATATATATATACACATACATACATATATATATACACATACATACATACATATATACACATATATATATATATATATATATACACATACATACATACACATGTATATATATATATATATACACACACACACACACATATATATATATATATATATATATATATATATATATATATATACATACACATATACATATATATACACATATATATATATATATATACATACACATATACACATATATATATATATATATATATATATATATATATATATACATACACATATACATATATATATATATATATATATATATATATATATATACACACACACATTTACATATACACGCACGAGCCACGACAGCCGGTCCGCGAGAAAATTGCCGACTCCTAACCGGTCAGCGGTGCAATGAAGGTTGGGGAACGCGTCTCGAACAGGAATCTTGTTCATCATGTGTCATCACAATGTGCTATGTATTTATCGAGTGCTATAGTTAGATATTAGATCAGGGGTGTCAAACTCCAATTCACGGTGGGCCAAAATTTGAAATTGGGACAACGTCGCGGGCCAAACTCAATATTTAATGAAAAATCACTGCGATGTGCATGTTTTCCTTCTCTGCAGAAATGTAGCGTTAAGGTTTATCATATGACAACGAACTTAAATTTTGCTTGAACACTGAATCTGGAATAAACAAACTTTAATATTATAAACACGAGAAATCAAATTTGCGATAAAAGACATCAGTGGTATTTGTTTGTTGTTTTGTATTTAAATAGATTATTCTGTCTCTCTATCTTGCATTCATCTATCTCCAACTACCTTTCTTTTTTATGTAAATCTTTTTTCAAAGGCGAACAACAAAACAACACCAAAAAATAAGAATGTCCATCAATAAAAAGCCAAACTTCAAACTATTAACAGTCCCTGCCTAGGAGTTGATAAAGGGCATTAAAAAAAATCAATTATTTATTAATTCAATTATGTTATATTCTTTGTTACAGCCACGTTGCTCCGCACACGACAAACAGGTCTGTCTTTTACTTTAGTGAACAGTTAAACTGCCTCCCACCTGTTTTGCAAGTTAACTGTTGTCCGTCTTTCGTTTGGCCATTTTTGGGAAGGGGAAGTGTAAATTTGCCCAAGTAGACTGGTAGCGTAGTTGCTAACAACAAGTTGCTCTTGTGAAACTATAGAAAAACATTTCACCTAAAATGACCAATTTCATCCAATTACAACTTTTTTTATTGCCATATTATGAATGTATTAACTTAAAATTACAAATAGTTTCTTCATAAAATTACAAAATTTTGAGACAAAACCTCTTGAATTTTTATTCTCTGAAACTGTATTCTCATAAAATCACATCTGATTCCTCTTACTATTCCAAATTTATTCTCATAATTGTTTTTTTGTATTTTCATTAAAATAACTTTTAGTAGTCGTCATAAAATTACAAATGTGTTCTCATAAAATCAGAACCTTTTCTGGTAAAATTACAAATTTATTCTCAGTTACAACCTTTAGTCTCGTAAAATTAAGTTTATTCTCATAAAACAATTTAAATTGAAAATTTATTCTCATTGTATTCTTGTAATTCTATGACTTTTCAGTGTGAAGTTAATACTCCTTCATAACACAGACATGGACAACCAAAAATTGTAATGACATAAGCATTTACATAATATGAGTGATATAGCCACAATAGTATATTGATTATACCCAAAGGTGCCAAATATCTCATTAGTTTGGCTCTACTGTATATGCATAGTAGTTGGCCAATTTTAACTGTGTGCCTATTGGAACAGCACATAACAACTCCTGACAGGTTCGGCCACGGTTGTCCAGTGCTTGTGTGTTCAAATACACCACAAAATTAAATGGCCATTTTTCTTAAACTAATAAATGAATGGTTGGTTGTGTGAGGTTGTGTTTTTAGCATTCCATTCATGTACTGGTACTTGTGTCCAGGGTTATGATGTCATATATTGCAGTGCGTGTGTGTGCATTAGTCAATAAGTAAGGTTGTTTGTGATTGTTTTCATTTGTATCCCTGTCACATGGCCTTTGCCAGCAAAGTCACGGAAAAATATATTTTCTCGGTTAACTAATGCCTTAAGGCACACAATACTACTAATTGTGTGCACGTGCCTAGCTAAATTAGTGACTAAAGGTGTGTGTCTCAACATCTACCAAGAGTCTAAATGACAGATGCAAGGGCTCTAATTTAAAGCCAGCTTTAATTATTATTGGGTTGCCGGAATGACAATTGGATTTGGCCTCCCCCTCAGGCTTGTCCCGTAATAAGAACATTTGCATTTTCAGTAATTATATATAATGCAGCTGTGAATATTCAATAACCTGGTTCAGATAGTTCACGGCCTTCTATTGAGTCTCCAGTAACTCCCTCCTGACTTCTTGTCTGTGTTTGTGAACAGTGTCCATTGGAAGACGGGTCCAAGATCCATTGGCCGAGCTTGTGAAGATCGATCCAAAACACATAGGCATTGGAACATACCAGGTAAGAGGCTTCATAGGTACTCCTAGTATTTCAGGGAAAACACAAATAGTAATAATGGGTTTTGGACACGAGGGAAGAGATAGAAGAAGAGGCACCCGGGGTTGTAATCAAGTCAGTGGAGGCCTGTGTAAACAGATGACGGTAACGGTGACCGGTAACTCAATTAATGACCCAGAGTGACGTGTGTTTTTGCTTGTGTGATTGCTACGTGTCGTCCATATGTGCCAGTGTGTGTGTGTGTGCATAACTCTACACTGTAATGTACATCTCTGTGTGACAGCATGAGAACCTTGTCGCTATTTGTACATAAAGGTTGGATGGATTATCCAGTTTTGAGAGAGGCATTTTAATTTTATAATCACAAATATTAGAGAAATGTTCCCTGGATTCAGGTATGACCGATAGACCGTGATAACATTCCAGACAATTAGTATTGCCATGTCATATTTTAATTATCATTAATGCAGTATTTAGTATGTAGAAAAACCATGGAAGACAAAGATGAAAACGTGACAATTTGACAGAGAAAAAAGTTATATAATCAATTATTTTACTACAGTATATGTGTCGATATTGCAATATTTTTCTCACTGTGTTTCATTCAATATTTTTCTTTTTGAAGTAATACATTTGTTTTTATGAATATTTGTGTTCTAATATTGTATTTCTTGTGTAATATAACTACTGTGTTTAGGAGCTCGTTTACATGAGTTTTAAACTAAAAACGGAGATGAACAGAGGGCTGCTGTTGCATGTGGGACACTCAAGAAAACGAGATGGCTCACACAACTCCAAATCTCTACCAAAATACACAGAAAGTCCGAAATATACACTTTTGGATAAGACCAGGAGGTCAAGTAGTCAGTAAACGTGCGTACTGTACTTTCAGTCATTTCTACAGCTCTTGTTTGAGCAGGGATCGTATTGACAACATTGCCATCTCTACTTGAAATAAAACGTGCCTGTTTGTTCTCATTTAATAACATAGTTACAAATGTATTCTCATAAAATTACAACTTTTCTCCTAAAATAAATAAAAGAAAATTTCTCTGGGTTTAATCAGTGTTAGCAAAAAATATGATTTGGTACCTTGGTTTTAAGATCACTGTTCACTTTTGATAGAGTAATGGAAGACGGCGTAAAACTGCTTATATTTCATGTAAACATGAGCAGATTGACATGCTGCTTAATGCATATCGCTAGCAATGGCGTCCACGAGAGAGAAATAGAGCTGCGCTGTATTTGTTTATAATCTGTCCCTTACCTAATATATTGGCATGTGGAAACTGTGTATGTACCATAAGATCAGAACATGAATGCATGTACCGTTACATCCCTAATTAGTAGTACAAATACAGTAGTAGTTACACCAAAACAAGATATTCTGGTTGACAAATGAGTGAACCACTTGTCATTTCCCTTGGTGATCAAAGAGAAGGGGCCCATATTGAAACGGGGGCCTTAAGAAAGGACAGCAGATTGTGAAAGAAGAATCGCAGGAACACTGAAGGGTTAGTGCAGAATGAAATTTGAAAGAAGGGTGTAGGCCATATTGTGTAAGTGCCTGTGTGTGTTGAGTTTGTCAGGTCACAGGCCCTGCGTCTCTCATCACATGACTCTCCAGGGGTGCCGTGGGGGGGATCAGATCATGTGACTAGGTCAACAAATGATAATATAACCGGGTAAATAAACCCCGGGTGCTGACAGATACGAGACGGGACATCCCTCCGACCTGCGAGCTCTCCAGAATTTTTCTTTTTTTGTGTGTATGTGAAAGCGCCATATACTGTAGGTTTGTATACGTTATATTTGTTAATCCTCCTGCATTTGTGATTCATGACATTGTGAGATTTTTGAAAGATTATTGCCTGTGAAGCCATAAAAGCACTTGGGCACATGTAACTCTAGCCAGCTGGCACAGCGGGGTCGCTCTTTCGCTCTCCCGTCACTCGGACCAGTGAGTGACAGCTCTGAGAGAATGGAGGAAATGAGCTGAGGGCTAAAAAAGTGGAGGATCATGAAAATCAGTTTGGACTTAACCATTGCGGTGGGAACACCGATTTTAATGCAGCACAGGCTAAATACCTTTTAAAACATGGTCAGAGATAGCGGAATAGACTTTTAAAAAAAGTACAGTATTATGATTTTATACTTTAATTGGTCAGAACCTTGGTTTTAAGTTAGACACGTATTGGGTGCAGTCTTTGGATCACTTCTTCATCTCTCAATCACCTGTAGTTAACACACACACACTGCTGAGTAAGAAAACATTGCCTACTTGCCGGATATTAAGCCAACTCTCTCACTCTTGCCCTCATTTATTGTTACCGGCCTGAGTCTATGCAATGTGGGATCCCCCCAATGTGGTGTAGATACTGTGGAATCACAGTAGATCAGGTACTCAGCCACCTGTGCCTTTTATACACAACCCAGAGAAATGAGATGGATGGATGGGTGAATTGATAGAGGGACAGATATGATGGATAGATAGCTAGGTAGATAGATACCTTACACACAGGACTGCGAGTCGTTAAAAACAGCTTAAAATGCGCAGTGTGTAAGGCGCTAGTGCTGTCTTTCCAGAACAGCACTGTGGGGAAAAAATGTTTTACAGGCAGTTTAAAAAAAGGGCTTGTAAGTCCTCATGCTCGTTCTGATTTATAAAAAAAAAAAAAAAAAAAAAATGTTACATAGTGGGTGGGGATCTTGGATTTGCACTGTGAGGTTAATCGAATAACTACTTCTTCAGGCAGTGTATTGGCGCTGTTGCAGTTGGTCTTCATCTAGCTCAAGTAAAGTCATGTTACATATGAAGGTTCCCGGTGCAAAGGGCAGGTGTTTGTGTGTGCATGTGCGTACCTGAGCATGCCATCACTCACTCTTGAATGATTTTGCCCACGGGGCAAGACGAGAGAACACTTTAACGAGTAAGAAGGGTAAAGAATTGACAACAGATAGATGGTTCTGAGGCGTGGGAAAAAAAATTACTTTTATCAATGATAGAAACTTGCTGTTTACATGATTTCTTACTGTCATGTGAACGATTGCATGTCAAGAAGTGGAGAGATTAGTCAAGCTTGTTATTTTAACTGGTAAATAGTTACACTTAATTCCTTACTCATTTCAAGGCGCAGATTGCTGACTGTTACTTAAGCGAGTCAACACTCATGGGTGAGCTTACAGATGTAAAATAGAAGAAAGAAGCCAAAAAAAGGCAACAGCTACTAATTGTTGATCAAATGGCCACCACCTTTTTCTCCCACCAGTTATAGAAGCACATTTTTGCCAACAAGATTACCATGGTTTGCAGTGTTTAGCTCACAGGGGTACCAAAAGCAGCCTCAAGCAACAAAAACTTTCATTAAAAAAAAAAAAAATAGTAGAATGGCTTCAGCAGTTGTTGTCGTACGCTACATTTAAACAAAGAGCCCAGAGGTGACAGAATATGCTCGCGTTTAGCCTCCTTCACCTGGCCTAATTCTGCAAAGTATTTTAAATGTACTCTCAGACGTTTATAATAATACAAATGCAGCTACATGAGTATATAAACTACAATGCTTACCATTTGGCCTCTACAACATTGATTGTTGTCAGGGCTTTTAGAGTTTGTGGCCAGTCAGGCTCCAGCCATATTCCAGTGGCCAAATTCATCCTTCATGAATGGTGTTTTGGTCTCCTGTCATCATTTTCCGTCATCACCTCAAATCTCAGCGTTTACTTTCTATGCTTTTTGCGTTGTCTTTCTCCCCTCATACATTTCTAATTTGCGGCTATAGATTATGTATTTATCTCGTCTTTCACTGGAAAAGCTTGATTTGGTGTGCGATACTGTGCTTACTCACCCCTCGCCATCTGATGTGGTAACTCTGTGGCATTTATTCATTCAAGGTGCAGACAGGAGGTCTGCCCTATCGTTTTTGGTATTGGTTGGCTGGCTTCAGCTGGTTTCTAGCCAATTTAAACAAGGTTTAGGATCCAGCCCAAAGGCCTCTGGATGGTTTTGAGGTTTAATACCACAGAATGGGGCATTTATCTGTTGAATTGATGGCATTTGTGGCATTTATTATCCATCCATTTTTCTGTGCCACTTAATCTGTTCGTGGTCATTGATTGGCGCTTTGGTATTGAGTGGGAATTGTTCCCGCGCCATGTGCACCATGACACTACCGATGGCCTGGCATATTAGTAGTCGTTCTGTTTATTTATTATTATTATGTTCCATTATATACCAAGGTTATTTTAAGTCTGACCCAATTTGGACATTTTGCCCCTCATTGGGACCCAAACATATTATACCGTGTGGTGCCTTGAGAAACAAGTCACCCGACTTTAGTTTTGAGATACAAGCCCTCTTTCGCATGATTTCTTTGCTTTGACTTGCAAGCAAAAACTTGCTCACTTCACAACAAGCAGCAGTTTGTAAGATACTAAACAATTCTTCCAAAAAGTGGCTTCAAGTGTGTATTGCCACACTGTTAGTTTACTGTCAAACTAAACATCAAAGATAATTACTCGTTATGCATTTAAAACAACCACATACGCTATTGCCAAAAGTATTTGCTCACCTGCCTTGACTCTCATATGATCTAAAGTGACGTCCCCTTCTTAATCAATAGGGTTTAATATGACATCGTTCCACCTTTTACAGCTATAACGGCTTTAACTGTTCTGAAAAGGCTTTCCATAAGGTTCAGGAGTGTATGTTGGGAATTTTTGACCAGTCTCACAGAAGCGCATTTGTAAGGTCACTCAATGATGTTGGACGTGAAGGCCTGGCTAATTCATCCCAAAGGTGTTCTATTAGGTAGGTGTCAGGACTCCGTACAGGCCAGTCATGTTCATCCACACCAAACTCTCCATGTCTGTATGGACCTTGCTTTGTGCATTGGTGCAGAGCCATGTTGGAACAGGAAGAGGCCAGCTCCAAACTGATCCCACAAAGTTGGGAGCGTGGAATTATCCAATAGCTAATGGGATGCTAAAGCAGCGTTCCTTTCACTGCAACTAAGGAGCCGATATTTTGGATAATTTCATGCTCCCAACTTTGTGGGAGCAGTTCTTCCATTTCATTTCCATAAAGACATGGATGAGAGAGTTTGGTGTAGATGAACTTGACTGGTCTGCATAGAGTCCTGACCTCACCCCGACAGAACACCTTTGGGATAAATTAGAACGGAGACTGAGAGCCGGCCTTCTCGTCCAACATGGAAGAATGGTCAAAAATTCCCATCAACGCACTCCTAAACATTGTGGACAGCCTTCCCAGATGAGTTGAAGCTGTTGTAGCTGCAAAGGGTGGACCGATGTCATATTGAACCCTATGGATTGGAAATGGGATGTGACTTAAGTTCATATGTGACTCAAGGCAGGTGAGCGAATACTTTTGGCAATATAGTGTAACTTTGCTTTGAAGTCCACCAGTATAATGCTAACACATAGTATGAAATGCCAGAGACGGGCTAACAAATAGCAGATGTGTTGCAGTGTTATATACTCTATAAGCAACTGATATTTCAATATAAAGGGTGGAGCAATACTTGTAGACAGATAATATAACCATACTCAAAGGAATATATTCTTCATCCTCTGAGAAGTACAACTAACTACTGCCTTACTGAGCAGCTGAGACCGTCTCCGTGTACAGTACTGTATTAACGTTTATATTATACACTACTGCCTTCAGGTGGCCAAGGCACGCACACCAGAAGGAGCAGCACAATGTCCATTGAGTTGAAGCAAAAAATGTGGCAAAAACTGTTTCATTTTCTTTGCATTCTATTCAATTATGTCATTACTGCATGTTTTTTTAAATAATATACAATAGTATAGAGTGTTATTTCCTTATTAAAACAAATTATAAACATTTTTGTTGGATTTTTTTGGGGGAGGAGTCTGGAATGGATTAATGGAATTTGCATTTCGCTAGGGAACAACGATTTCAGATACTAGTGTTTTGAGTTATAGGCCTGGTCACAGAAGGGCTTAAACAAGTTTCTCAAGGCACTGCTGTCTAAGCTATCACTAGATCAAATATAAAAATATGCTGTAAAAACTTGTGTACTATTTTTACTAATATTTACAGTAGGTATGATTCTTGATGAACCATACCAAGACTCACAAATACAGTCAATCTAGATTTTTTTTCTACCCATTATCTGATGTTATCTACTACACTATGTACAAGTTAAGATGTAAGAACGGAAGTACAACTTCCAAGACAATGAGAGAAAAGTGTAAATTATTTGTAGTGAAGAAAGAAAGGAGGAGATGAGTAGGAAACTGCTTCAATAGATTTAGTGATGCAGTGATCCGTGGGTGCGTTTATAGTCTACTGTAAATTGTAGAGAGCCATGAGGGCTTCCACTGTCTTGGATGTCATGACATAGACACTGAATGGGTTTAATAGGGCAGAACTTTCCTGTTTTCTTCACTTTTAGTTTTAATTCTCCTCCACTCCAACTTTGGCATATTTCACCTTGCTGCCAGAGATGCACTCAACTGTAAAGTCTTGGATTGAAGTTTCTTTTCAGCGTTCTGGCAGCAATTTCCAACCACTGCCAAATGCAGGCTGAGGTGCTTGAGGTAGCTGTGGAACAAAGGTCATATTGTTACGGATTTCAAAAAAAATTATTTTACTTCTTGTCAGTCGATGATGGCCTCTGGTGGTGAAGTTATGTGACTGGTTTTGCCTACAAGTGTTTGCCTATGCTTCCGCCCCTCAAGGGTCCAAAAAGGAATCACATGCTGCAGGTTTAAGTTGAGTCTCAGTCAAGTCGGAAATTGAAATAATTTCTTTCAAGGTGTCATGGGAAGTGTGCTATTCTCACCTACTCAAAGGTTCCATTAAGAATGTGAGCCCAATTTGGCCTTGACTGCAGGTGGAGCCCCATGCCGACTCAATAACCTTCACCTTTTCTCGTGTGAAAACCTTCTTCCCTGGTGTAATATTACAGGTGATTTCCTCATCAACACTCCTAACTCACTCGTCTCCAACCTCATTGTGTATCCACCCTGAGTCATAAATCATTCATTTTCTCATTCATGGGAATGTCATGTCATTTCAAGGTTGAATTTTTGTTTTTGTCTTTTTGTTGTTGTCTTCAAAATGCCTCTGGCTTTGGGGTCTCATGATTCTTCTTAAAGACCCTGTTAAGTCATTTTGCACGTTTTCAGCACTTATCTTCAAACATATGGTATTTGAAAACAAATCACTGAAGACTCTGAACACGTTTGTATTAAATTGTTGAGATATAGCTTATATTTCAGTTGTCTGGATTTTTTTGGGCATGGCTAAAACCAAGCCCAGTACACATTTGGCCCTCCCCTACTATATACTGTAACTACTGTGCGCCTTCATTCCATCAGTGGCTATCCAGCGCAATTGCCAGTTATTTAATATTAATAACTTGGCCCATTTCTACCACTACAGCATGTAGTTATGGGCCCATGTCACTGGCGAAGACCAACATTGAATGCCCGTCACCTTCCATCCCTCAGGTAGCAGGTCATTTAAATAGAGACATTGCTCCATCTTGTGATCGGATCGGTGATCGGTTATCGTTTTTTTAAACTCTGTGATCGGCCCCGAAAATCCTGATCGTGTAAAGACTAGTTTTTATGTTTTCCATTACGTCCCAACTTCATTGGAATTGGGGTTTGTAAATGATATGAGTGGAAAAGCAGCCTTCCAAGTATTCATGTATTTGATATCACCCCAACATCTTGTACCTGTCAACGGTCTCGTTCTCTGTCCTGATTACTTGTTGGCTTGTTGTTATTTGTTTACATGAAAGTGTTTATTGTAAGCTTGATCGAGTTACGGGTCAACTAGGCTCAGTCACGTTCACCGTCGGTAACAGTAGTTCAGTTGTCAGCTACTCGTCCAGCAGTTGCCTCGGTATCAGTGTCCACCTCCTTGAATTTTGGCGTTGGTGCTTGGCGGTCGTCAAACTTGATACAATCTCTCCTATCTTTCTTCCCCTCTCTTGCCTCGGTATCTGCCTTAATAGGGAAAACATTCCAAGCCTTTTTGGAAGATATTCCCCAGTTGTTGTTGGGCTTGTGGCTGATACGTGTGCTGAGATGAGGAGTTCATTGAGAGGATCTTTATCTGTCGCCAAGCTAAACATCGACTGTCTTTGCACCCTCTGTGGGTTCTTTCCATCTGTCAATCAGCTCTCTTTTTACTGTAGTTGTCAGTCAAATGTCACTCGGTGTGTCTCAGAATTTGTTTTGGCTCGGCTGCCGTTAATCTCTTTTTCAGGATGAAATTTAATAATCCTCCCAGGGGATGTCTTGCCAACAAAGTTTCAGATGCGCATCAAAAATGCTTTACGAAAAAGTGTTTTGGATTACTGTAATTTTACTTATTACATTCTTTTTGTATCACTTCACCTGATAACATTTCATCGTTTTCGTGTGTGTTTTCAGCATGACGTTTCATCCGGAGCTCTGAAGGCAGCCCTTGATGGCGTGGTTCAGGAGTGCGTGAGCTTTGTCGGGGTCGACATCAACATCTGCTCAGAGACTCTGATGAGGTAGCTGGACACACTAAAACTAAAGTCATACAAATCCGCATAGAAAGGCTACAGTCCTGCACATTGGGACGTGCGGTTCAATATAGAAACAAACAGCACAAAATGAGCTGGCAGGCATCAGGTCATCTGTTTACCCGCCTGCGCAGCCAGAAGTCGCTCTATGCATGCATATAAACTATCGCAGACGTGTTGATGACTGAGGTATTATGTGGAGTGTTGACACAGTGGTGTGTGTCACGGCGCTCCAAATCACCTCTCTTTATTGCTTGGACAATTCCCTTCCAAGTTGGCCTATGTGCATATTTTGTGTTACCTCAGTCAAATCAGAATTCTACGAATTCAAGTATCTTTTTGTTGTTGTCTCGTAGGCACATTGCAGGCTTAAATACTGGCAGGGCACGCAGTATTGCCGAGTGGAGAGAGCAGAACGGTCCCTTCTTCAACAGGGAGCAGCTCAAGCTGGTCAAAGGCATGGGACCTAAGAGCTACCAGCAGTGCGCCGGCTTCATCAGAATCAACCAAACTATCCAACGGTACAGTTTTTTTTGTTTCTTTTTTTCCCCCCAGAGCTCTCAGTGCCATGAGGCACATTAGGCCGCAATTGCGATTTCTGTAATCCATAGTTTTTACGGGAGCAGGTGAGCAGGGAGCCCAACCCCAGCACCTGGTATTCCTAGGTGGTCTCCCATCCAAGTACTAGCCAGAACAACCCTGCTTAACTTCCAAGATCGGGCATCCTCAGGGCAGTTCCCGGGGTTAAAGGTACAGGTTACTCGAGATAAAGTACTAATGCCACATTGTAGTGATACACCTTGATAACTGTTTTGTTCTGTGTACAGTCGACAACCCTATCAAAAGTTAACATAACTGTTCACCTATTGCATATTATAACCTAGTTATCATAAAAATGGGCATCAAGGTGGACAAGTGGTTAGCATGTCTGCCTCAGTGCTGAGGTTCTGCCTTCGAATCTCGACTTTCCTGTGTAGGGTTTGCATGTTCTTCCTGCACTTGTGTTGGTTTTGTCTGGGTTCTCTGGCTACCGCTCACATTTTAAAAGCATGCATGTTCGGTTCATTGAAGACGAAATTGCCGATTTGTGTGAGTGTGACTGCTTGTTTGTCTGTAGTGCCGTGATTGGCTGGCGACTAGTCCAGGGTTTACCCCGCCTCTCCCCCAAAGTCAGCAGGGATCGGCTCCAGCTCACCTGCGACCCTTATGAGGACAAACGCAATTGAGGATGGATGGATGGCTATACTAAATTAAAACAGATTCAAAGGTTCAGTTGAATCTAATGGTCAACCATAATCCGATTCAGGACGCTAAGCAACTTTAGATTTGTTCATATTTCAAATCTATTATTTCAAAGGAATACTGTAGAAATAATCCTGAGTCAAAATTTTGTGATCCTAAAAGTCGAGAGGCATTTTGAAGATGTTATTTCTTTTAACAGCTTAAAACAGTTCCCAGGTGTCTTAATATCATCAAAATACCCCAAGGTTTAAGAATTAGTACATTTTACGCACCGTTTTTCTTGTTGAGATTTGCCGTTTTTTCCCTCTTATGCAAACGAGGGACTGGACACCCCACTCTATATACTGCTGGGTCAAAGGCATTTATGGATTTTGTTCCCATGACGACCAGGGATGGAGCTAGTGGATAAAACATGGTCAGAGTGTGGGGGGGAAGGGCATGCCCAAAAATCAACAATAAAAGCAACATTTTCACTTATGGAGGTAGCACTTCATGTACATGTCTACAGTATGTGGCACATGGACACATCACCAACTGCAAGTTAAAACAATATTAATAATATATAAAAACATGTGTACTCGACCAGATGTGCAACAGACCTTAATGAAGGTGCGCATATCATTGTTGACCAGTTTTTGACTTGGTCATATTGTACTGAGCAGCTTGGACAAGAAAGTCATATGTTGAACGATGAAGAGACCAACCTCACTAGGCTAAAATCTTTTAGAGGTGTATTTTTCCTGACAACTTTGGCTGAATTCTGACTTGTACGACCCTCAGGGGCATTCCTATTCGGAGGTTCCATTGCACAGTAGTGGTATACAGTATGTGTGCGTTCTAATTAAATTTCATGCATTTTTCATGTCACAACAGTGCCAAGTGTCCACCTCCTCCAGCAATGCCACCTAAACCAGCTGCCAAGAAAGTCAAAGGAAAGGCCAATGCTGCTGTACCAACACATTTCAACCCTCTGGACCAGACCTGCATCCACCCAGAGTCCTATGATGTGGCACAGAGGTAAATCATGCACACACAATGACACACCCATACATTTGGGCACCAGTCTTCCCTCCAGCTGAAGCATGTTTGGGCTAAGATGGAGTCGATTTGGATGTCTTCTCATATGGTGCTGCTTATTCTAGTGCGGGAATTCTTGATTAGATTTTCGCAGAGGTTCTCCGCTGTGTGTCTTTGTCAGCGTCTGTCCTTGTGCAAGAAATGATTGTTAGCAGGGCTGATACCCATATCCAAAGCACAATGAACAACACGTTTCGTGTGTGTGTTTGTGCGTGAGTGTGTGTGTGTGTGCGTGTGTCTGTGCATGTGTGTGTATGTGCGTATGCGTGTATGTGTGGGAGCCCTCTGCTACAGCTGTAATCACTCAACTGTGTTTAGTCTACATGCGTTCTGACACTAGAGGCTCCGATGTGCCTTTTTAATGGTCTGAGTTCTAGGTGGTAGCTAAGGGTCTATCTGCGTTTTTGTGAACATTCGCTCATATTGCAACTTTAGTTAGGCTGGTTGTAGGATTAATTCAAGTCCCTCACCACGTCTTCTTTCTTACTATTGGGGGAATCCGTTTTAGATACCTAAACACATTTTTGCAATATTATTAAACAAGATTGTGTATTTATCATTTTATCACCAATAAACAATCAAGTTTGATTAAAATACGAGTGATTTCTTGTGTATACTACGCTCTCAAGTATAATGCGCAACCCCAAAATCAACTCAAAAAATCAGGAAAACCCTTCTTCCAATGTATAATGCGCACCGATGAGTTTGTCTCCATTGATATATTAATCTGCAATAAATGTTAAAGATAATGCCCTCCTATTTTGTTTTCTAATTAAGTCTGATCAGTATTATTATTAATACTAAGGTTTGCTTGTTCTCTAGTAATGTGTTACGATGGCGCAACCTAGTGTGTAGTGTAAGGGTATCTTTTTCACCTCGCACGTGACCATTGACACATCAGCCAGCTTTAACATCATACTGAAAGCTAGAGAGGTCATGTGCACAGATAACACATTCACTCCTGGTGCAAGATAATAACAAAAATAGTTAAGACACAACAAAAGCTGCAGAGGGGGAATAAACACACATAAGCTTGATTAACATTCACATTATTACAACTATTTATGGGATTAGGGGACAAACTGATTTAAAACAGCGTTTGAATAACTATACTACGGTGCTAGGCACGCTGGGAAATCCTCTGACAGCAAACTGACATGATGACGTCAACAATGACGTCGGGCCGGCTAATCACGTGCGAGATGGAAAATACCTCCGTAAAGCCGCAGTGTTAAAACTAAACAGTACGGTGCGCCACAGTAATACATACATTACTAAAGAAATAGTAAACCTTTTGTATTAAAAATAATACTGCTGCGTCAAAACTATACACTAAGGTGCATCATGGCCTCAATACTCACACGCAATAAAGGAATAGATGCATGAAAACACTTAAACGTAACCTTAAATATTATGTACTTATAAACTTAATAACTATAACTACATAACAAAAAACTTATAAATAAGATTCAAAACTAATTGATGGCTTTTCTAAAACACTTATCTAATCATATTCTTCATTTCACTGTGAAGGAATTTTTTTTACTATATTTATGTAAAAGGCGCACTGTTGACTTTTGAAGGTTTTTTTTTGGGGGGGTGCGCAATATACACGAGAAATTACGGTACATATTATGATCTCATGTTAGACAAAAAATTAAAGCACTGTTAAGAAGGAATGAGGTGAAAAGGCAAGATCGAAGACAATTTTTGTGGATGTATTAAGGCGAGTAGCTCCCTGGTATGTAAAGATGGACGCCAGCAACATTGTGGAGTGTCCACAGAGGCGGTTGCTCTGTAGGTGCGGATGTTTTGGTGAGCAACAGAGTTCAATGGGGCTCAGCTGTGCGTGTGAACATGATATAGTTATAATACAGTGGTACCTCAGCTCTTTTCGAGATATAAGCCGTCACTATGGTAATTTTGTTGTTGTTGTTTTTATTTTTGTTGTTTTTTTTAAAGAGCAAAAATAGAGTTTGAGCTGGGTATGGTGGTAGTGAACATCACAACAAGCAGCAGTTTGGCAGATAGTGAACAGTGCTTCAAAAAAGACCAATTGCTTACTTTAAGCTGTTTATTTCCACTCCATGTTGAAGTGTGCTGTAAAACAACATAAAACAAAGAGAATTACATGTTCTGTATTTAAGCAAAACAGATTACTGTAATTTTGTTTTATGAAAGTCTGCTAGCTTACTGATAACACACAATGCAAATCTAGGTCAAATAAGATCATTTTGAGATACTTTGTGTGTTCAATTTCGAGCGTGGTCACAGAACAAAATAAACTCGTAAGTTAAGGCACCACTGTACATGTTTTTTTTCTTTTTTTCTGAGAGGATATAGGAGGCATTTACAGTATTTGAGGCAGGTCTTTATTTGTGCTAAGGGCTTAGTCAAGGTTACCAACGGCCCGCAATAAATTAGTTTGCACAGTGGCTCAAGAATTCCCAAATACAATACATTATATAAAACTGACAGGGAGGGAGGATAGCAGAGAATTGTAATGTGTGTGTGTCTGTGTGAGGGGTGTAAGGAATATCACGTTTATCACATTAGAGAAACTGGATCCCCCATTACTGCTCACGGCCCACGCATTGCCCCCCTCCTGGTAACTGTATACAACACATGCACAGGCATGAACGCGGAGGGGCGTACATAATTTTGTCTAGCCTCCTGTAACTTGCATTTTCTCACAAAATGTACAATTATTTTAGCTGTGATCATTGATTTGGACCACCAAGCTGCTACCCCTAAAATGCCAGTATGCAATGGAATGAAGATTTCTAAAAAAAAAAAAATAGGAAGTCTTTATTCCTTTGCCTCCTGACTGTGGGCCTCACAGCTGTCTTGCACATATTTGTACACAAGCCGTGTCCCCTTACATCCGCAATGTCCCGCCACTGCCAAATAAGCATTTCCGAACAGCATTTTCTATGAATCTGTGTGTGTGTGTGTGTCTGTGTGTGTGTGTGTGCGTGCGTGTGCGCGTGCGTCTGCGTGCGCGTACGTGCGCCCACCTGTTCAGTCCCATCACTGTGGCGAGTGGGTGGGACAGCTGGGGAGTCTGCTTGGCGTCAGGCTACCAGCGAGCGACATCCATCACAGACACCACCCAGCTGGTCCATGCACACAGGCTAATGCAGTCACATCTATCACCATCTGTGGAAAGGTTCTACTGTAAATAACATATTCACTACACGCACACACACACACACACACGAACACACACACACACACACACACACACACACACACATTTTTCCATAATCTTTATTTGCCACTCTGGTTCTCATGCCAGTTTGAGTTGGTGCAGAATATAGTAATGTTAATAGGTTTGGGTCAGGTTTTGATGCGTGTCAACAGCTCAAAAAAAGGACCTTTTTCCTGGCATCCTACAAACACACAAGTGGAGACAAGGTGTCACAGCGATTATAGCCCACTGGGAAAGATTTACCAGATTTTTTTAATTTTTATTTTTTATAAGGCAACACAATAGAAGTTTTATTTAGCATAGGTACATTTTTGCAACATAGGCAGTGCTCAGCTTTTGTGTAATTACTTAAACGCCCCTGTAATTTTTTTCTTTCTCCTTTTTACTCCTTACTGAGGCTAACAATAGCTTTCACAGTCTTCTTCTGCTTTGCCCCACTTTTGTGCTTTGCTTGCTTTTCACCTTACATCTGACCATGCCATTACAAAAATGACGATATTACAGTGAAGTATTAGTTTTTTCATTAATGTAAAGCATTACTGGGAGTCCTTGGTTTGCTATGGTCCCAACATAGGGAATTTTTGTTTTATATTTTTGGCCTATAAATGTTTGTCATACAAATCCATCCATCCATTTTCAACACTGGAGCATATCGCAGCTGACTTCAGGCGAAAGGCGGACGACACCCTGAACTGGTCGCCAGTCAGTCGCAGGGCACATATAGACTCGGACAACCATTCGCACTCACATTTACACCGTCACTGAGTGGGAACTGAACCCACGGTGCCTGCACCAAAGTCAGGCGAGTGTACCACTACACCATCAGTGACTGACATACAAATATTTTATGTAATTATGACTTTAAGACTGCATGAGTGTAGG
Organism: Phyllopteryx taeniolatus; assembly: GCF_024500385.1. Taxonomy (NCBI): domain Eukaryota; kingdom Metazoa; phylum Chordata; class Actinopteri; order Syngnathiformes; family Syngnathidae; genus Phyllopteryx; species Phyllopteryx taeniolatus. Next base: position 18,768,986 of record NC_084512.1, read on the forward strand.
TTAGTGATTGACTACCATCATAGGAACAGAACTCCGTCGTAAACCGAGAACCTCCTGTATTAATAAAATGTCAGTTGACACCTATTAAGTGTTTGACCAGGATTTAAAAAAATTGGCCGTCTGCATGTCCCCCTTTGCTGTGGGTTGTATTTTTACTTATGTCTGGCTTATACAACAGTAGTGCCATTACAGTTAATTATTAGTTTTTACACAAATGTCAATGTCGGTTGGAAACAATATAAGTGTTTGGACAGGATTAAAAATAAATAAATAAATCTGGGCGGCACAGTGATGACTGGTTAGCACATCTGCCTCACAGTTCTGAGGACCCGGGTTCAAGTCCGGCCTCGCCTGTGTGGAGTTTGCATGTTCTCCCTGTTTTCTCCGGTTACTCCGGTTTCCTTCCTCATCCCAAAAACATGCATGGTAGGTTAATTGAAAACTCTGAATTCCCCGAAGGTGTGAATGTGAGTGTGAAATCTGCAGTCTGCATGTATTTTCCACTTTTCCGGGCCTTGCGTTTCTCCTCAAGTCTCATAATACAATATGACAGTGTCAGTGGCTGAATTTTCGGTCACTGTTCCTGCAAACATTGGGCTGTCCACATATCAATCATTACAGCAGCATTACTGACTGGTTATGATGTAACTCATAAAAGTAGCTTGCCCAACACAACTCATTAATTGTATGTATAATCCTCATCTCCAGGTTTCTTTTCCTCATTGGTGGGAGTGCCAGCCAGATCGGGAGTGAGCATCTCAAACAGAGTGTGGACCGGAAAGTTGGCAGCAGCAGTATCGACGAGCTGTCCACAACAGTGGGCACCACACCGGAGACCCTCAAGCTCATCATCGATGGCCTCACCCAGCCCCCTGGCTTTGACATACGGCAAGGTAAGTCCATCCCAGTCACACACAGAGAACCTAAGATGTTCTTAAAATTTTAACATCATGTTAAAAATAAGTCATGTGTTTAAATTACACATTTATGAGTAGTATGTGATTAGAAATGTGCCCTAAAAAAAAAAAATTCATAAAACACACCGGTCCTTCGTCCCCTTTAAACTTAAGTTAAAGTGTACTCATTGTGGTTGCAGTTGGCCTAGCCTATAATACTTCCCATAAACTTCGTAAAGGTATATTCTTAATATATTATGTTATGAATGCAATGTACATTCCTTTTGAGACATAATGCTTTACCGACATAGAGCTCATTCAAAAGAAAACCTATGATAGAAACTGCTACAACATCAAAAAAATATTGGATGCACTTAATTTACAATTATGTAATTAATGTTCAACTATCTTCCAATATTTCTTGTCCATCTATTAGTATTAGTAGTCAAATTCTAATATCTTGCAATTATCTGTAATGGAATGAAAAAGTGTCACATTTGTGTGATACTTTATGGGTTTATCCAAATATAGTTTTCAAACTAAATGAATAGATGTGGCTTAAAAAAACTTAGAACAGTGGAGGTCTGATTTCCAGGTCACTTTAAAGTAAAAACCCTTTCCAAACCTTCATTGCCAGAATCTGAAAATTGAAGGTTCTTTGTTATATCAAGTATCTTGGGTTGCAGAGCAGTACCACATCATGCTCAGCTGAGTAAACAGATGGACGGAGGCTACCAATGTTGTTAGGGATAATTGGCTCTGACTATTTCCTTGCATTCATTGTTTGTTTTAAAAACGACAGAAAGGAAGAAAGATATCTCATGGAAAGGCTTGGCAAAAATGTGGAAGTATGCAAAGACGAGTATTTGGTTACTTCCCGAAATTTTATCCCTCAGTCATTTCAGGTCCTGCCCCTTATTTCTCCCTGCATCCCTTTCCCTTGCCCCTGACCCCCCCCCCCCCCCCCCAAAACAATTGATTTTATATGATCTTCTCTCTTTGCCATCCCCAGATTTTGGGCAGGAGGACTTTAAGCGGGGCATTGTATCCATTCAGGACCTACAGGTGGGCACAGTCCTGACGGGCCGGGTGGAAAACACATGTCTATTTGGGGCTTTCGTTGACATCGGCGTGGGCCGCTCAGGGCTCATCCATAAGAGCAAAATTACATTGGACAAATTGCCCATTAGCCAGCGCCGCCGCAGCCTGGCGTTAGGACCCGGGGAGAGGGTGGAGGTGCGGGTGTTAAACGTGGACGCTCAGAGGGGACGCATTAGCCTGGACCTGATTAGGGTGCTGCACTGACTTTATGTACCTTTTTTTAAATCAGGTTTCCTGAAAGAGTTTGTTCCGCTAATAAATAAAAGAGACTCTTGTTTGAATGCTCATTGCGCTCTTCCACTTTTTCCTCTCAATTTGTGTAAAGCCAAATCTCCAAACTGGCATGGGTTACAAACAGGCAATGTGGATTGATAGAAATCATTACAAGATGTCCTCAGGAGAAGAAGAAAAACAAAAACAAGATGTCCACAGATCCTTAAAATGTCTTCAATTTTATTTTATATAATTATCCTTATAAAAAGATTAAGCATTCCACAGAAATAGTAAACATTGCTATTTTGTGTTTGTAAGGAAAAAATAGTAATAATAGTAGTGTGCAAAATATTATTGCAAAATCAAAGGAGGCCACCACCATCACTAACGGGCAATAAGGAAATGAACGGATGGATGAAGATTTGTTTTTTGTATAAATGCCCCAATACTGTAATTTTGTTGTTATTGAAAGAAAAAAAACAACCACAACCAAAAAAAAAAAAAACACCTTTTAAAAGTCTTAAGAAATGCTGCAGGAAGAACATTGTATTTTATATGGACAACTTTGCAAAAGAAAAATGAGATTATTTGGAACTTGTCAGCGAAGTATTATAGCAAAAACCTCTTGAAATATTAATTCTAAAAATAAAATGAAAAAAAGAAAGACAAATGTGTAATTATTCCTCCATCCATCCATCCATTTTCTGAGCCGCTTCTCCTCACTAGGGTCGCGGGCGTGCTGGAGCCTATCCCAGCTGTCATCGGGCAGGAGGCGGGGTACACCCTGAACTGGTTGCCAGCCAATCGCAGGGCACATAGAAACAAACAACCATTCGCACTCACAGTCATGCCTACGGGCAATTTAGAGTCTCCAATGAATGCATGTTTTTGGGATGTGGGAGAAAACCCACGCAGGCACGGGGAGAACATGCAAACTCCACACAGGCGGGGCCGGGGATTGAACCCGGGTCCTCACAACTGTGAGGCTGACGCTCTAACCAGTCGACCACTGTGCCGCCTGTAATTATTCAGCAAAATATTATTACATAATTTCTTAAAATACTCTATAATAATAATAGATTACGACCATATTGCTCACTGCTCGTAGTTGTATTTAATGAATGTGAGGTCTTCTACTTTGTTCCTACAGGCCATAACAAGTATTACATTTGGCTTTTTTAAATCACCAGACACCCTGCATTAAAGAACATACTGGAATTTTCTAAAGGCTTTATATATATAAAATTCAGATTTCACAGGATTTTTCTAAAGACTTTATATATCTATAATATACTTCAGATTTCACACTATATTTATGAAAAATTAGGACCATTTTTGAAAAATCTACTGGTTCTTATTATTATACCGGTATTTGTGTGTTAATTGTTTTGAGGCTATTTATAACAGTTGCTCAGGTTTTACCCACTCTGGGCCGCATCTAATGCTCTCACAGGGCCATATATGGCCCACGGGCCGTAAGATGACCTCCCCTGCTTTGAAACAACACGAAGAAGAGACAGAGCGTGTGCCGGAGGGGTGGAGGGGTGTTGGGTAGAATCTGTGAGTGTGTCTGTTTTGTAGCCTGAAGGCTTTTTCAGCTTGGTCCCAGACATCATTATCCCAGGACACACATACACACACACGCACTCTAATCAGCTGCTTTAAAATTAATCCCAGACTCCCAGTTCACATTATCTAATTTGTTTGTTTTTATAAAACCCACAGTAAATAGCAGATAGCAAAATATAATACAGGTTCTGAGAAAGCCTAGGATCCCCCGTGCTAAACTTGAGACCGAATGTGGAATACCTAATCATCGTAAAGGGCTGGCTGCCGCCTCCCCTTGGGCCACCAATAGAATACATTTTCCGCACACAAACACAAAGAAATATTTGATCAAGGTTAATCTGAGGCGGCACTTTACTCAGGAGATGATCTGGGAACGATAATGTGCAATCATTTTTTCCTTATAGTGTATTACTTTTTCATGTTTTGACGCTAACTTCCTTTGTCGTTTAGTTATGTTGTTTTGTTTGCGGCAACCTCTTGGTTCACTCAGTTCCGGGACCAAACATGCCATTTGCACAATTGGACGCAGCATCATTCCTGCCTTTGATTTTCCTCCGTGTCTTAAACATGGGCACTCAGACGGGACAAGCAATCTGGCGGTCAGTTAGTCGCTGCCCGCTCTGACTTTTGCTTGATGCAGTGATTGCAATACAGAGTGAGCTCAGGTGCAACTTGAGGTTTTGGAGACTGTGAGACACCCATTAAGCAACCTTTTTGGATTATTTGTTGTTTGTGGCCATGCAGGGGCTGTCTTCCCGTCGTTTTCCAAAAGCTTTTAGTTTCATCCCCTTAAGAGGGTGCCCAACCTTTTTTGCACCATGGACTGATTTCATGTGAAGCAGTATTTGGACAGACCAGCACAGAATCAAATAAAATAAATGATTACAAATACAAATCATCATTATGGTGAATGTAATTGTAATTACTGGGAGCCTTGAACTTGTTTCTCTTCAATGAGCCAGTCCCATTTTTGGGTAATTGAAGACAGTGACACCCGATGTGTGTTATGTCCATTCTACTCCGTAATTTTGTTTGGTTTACCATCAAAGCAGAAAATCCCTTTTCACACAGAAATGATGTTGAAATGGAAATGGAATGGAAAGTTTTTAGTGCCTTTTTTGTTTGTTTTGAAGGCTTTACTGCCTCATTTGCGAGGTTGCCGCGGTGCCGCCACATATTATGCAGAGAAAGCCTGCTGCGCCATTTGTTTTGTTTGTTACAAATTTTTGCTTACATGCGCGCTTCGTCTTTTACTTCTGTAACACGTGACCGAGATGAACGGTTGTACATGTACAAAGGCACAGGCACCTAATTTTCAAGATGAAACCTCTTTCAGACTCTGATGATCATTAAAATAGATCGTGTTAAGGAGGCTAGATAATTAACATAAGGGGCGGCAGTAAATTAGTTTTACTTCTGACCACTCCTTTTTGGATATATAGAATTAAACTGTACTATATGCATGTTTTAATTTTTCATGTTTCTTTGCAAGTATATCTGTTTGTCCAAATTTGTACTTGTTTCCTTATTTTGTTTGTACAGGTTTGAAATAAATAAAATTTAAAAAAAATTAAAAATGTATTTTGTTCAGTTTCTCTGTGTAGGCTGGTACTTAATGTCCCATGGACCAAGGCTGGTCTGTGGCTCGGTGGTTGGGGACCACTCCTCTAAGAGACTTACCACCTGTGAAAGAGAAACAGACGAATAAAACTTGTAAAAGATGCAGCTGAGCGCGTCCCAACGATAACAAACGTCAAACGGGCAGATTCGATGAATGCTTTTTCCAGAGTTTGTCACGAATAGGTGAATCGAAACACTCGTTCCGTAATGAGTTCTGATACAAGACGCTGTATCTGTATCCCAACATTCTTTTATGTGCTACTGCTCAGTCCAGAAGAAATATTTAAATGTGGTGGTATAAGTAATGAGTTCTTATTCGTTATAGCCTCATTTCCTAAACTTAAAACTTTAAAACCTCCTGGCAACATGTGATCTTAGTAAGGGTACGTGTATTGGTACAGTGACCACGTTGCTCCGTAAACAAACGCAGTGCAGCTCAGTTTCTGGCTAGTGAATGTCATGGGTAGTGTTATGCTTTTGGCAAGATGTCAAAGTGAACTACTTTGAAACGGCGTCAAACCAATATGATTATCAGTGGCTCTCAAATGCAAGTCAACATCATCGCAACTCTTAATGTACTGGCTGTACTGCATTCAAGCAAACCAACACACTGCAACTTCTCAGGGCGCTAGAAAGGCCATGGTGTAAAACACAAGTTTTCCGTGTAAGAGGATCTCACTCTAGACAAAAATGGCTCTGTATAATGGAAAGAAAACATTCTGTTTATGAACCTCTAAATCAAACACAATGGTGCTTTTGGTACAGAGTTGAAATAACTATGCAGTGAGGGATGATCATTTTCTTAAATGATGCAGCAAAATGGGAGCAAGAGGTGAAAGTTGTGAACACACTTTTCAAAATGGAGCCATCAACCAAAGTAATGGGACATAATCGGCTAATAACCAAGTAATGGGAAGTGAAAACTTGGGAAAATGAATTTTTAATCACTGATGTTGGACCTGACATACCGCCATTTCTGTTCTAGCTCATCCCCGAAGGCTTTTGACGGGCTTCTTCCACATTAGACTGTGACGGAAAAGGGCCTTCCCCAAACTGTTCCCATAAAGTTGGAAGCAAACAATTGCCCAAGCCGTGGTTTCGCAGAGTTATTAAGAGATGTCTTGGTTGGAAATCCTGATTGAAACTCAAAAAGGAACAAAAATATGAGGACGCAAAACAAGAGTAAGCTGTGTCGCGGGCCCGTGAAACTGTGAGTGTGTGCGCCCTGGCACGTGTAAGGTGGTGTGTGGGCGTCGGCAGGGAAAGCTCATAAAAGCCACGATCACACTGATGAGGTCACGGGGAGTGAAACTGGAGAAAGCCTTTCATTTCCTGCCTCATTCAGTCTATCTTTCCTCCTTCCTTGTCCTCTCTCTCTCTCTCTCCCTCTGTCTTTTAAATTTCACTCTGCACCGGGAAACGACAACAAAAGATTCTGCGGTTTACTAAGTGGCTGTACAAATATGTTCAGAGTAAACAAACTAGAAGATAATGACAGTTACATTGACGGGCATCAGTAAGTAAAACATCCGACCTTGTACAGACATTTTGAAGGGCTGTATTGTAAAAATAATGTGACTTTTTAGTTACACATGCGTTTAATTTTGGAGGAATCCAGCTGATTTCAACAATGTTCATCTATTATAAACATAATAGACCAACAAAAAATCATGTGGCATGTGGGGATTAGCGACCACGACTCGCAGCGACCAGCACCAAAATTCAAGATTAATAGATCCTCCCTGAAAATTACAATGCAACGCTGCGATCTTCAGAAACCCGTTAAGGCCTCTTTATACTCCCGCGGCCGCAACGCCCGCATTGCATCACGTGGCCCCTCTGAGTAGCTTGACGTGCGCACGGCAAAAATTGTTGCTGCCCATAGAATGCCGCGGAGATCATCTCTCGTGATTGGTCCGTTTTAGGCACATGCTCTGATGATGTAATCAGCGTTCCTCCCGCTTCCACATAGAACCTACGCCGCCGCCTTCTCGATCTATTTTGCAGCATAATTAAACGCATCATCTGGTCATCTTGGTCCAGTTGTTTTAGCAGACTCTGTTCCATGGTCGCCATTGTTGTTGCTTTGTTCCTTGTTACGGAAAAGAAAGTAAAAACGACTCCCGGAAATGGCCACAAAACGCAGAGTAAAGGCCACCCTGTGGCGTCCTAGCCAATACCAGCCATAGCGACACCCCCGACTTGGAGGAGAACTGCAGTACACTTTCAAAACAGCGCACGTGGGTTGCGCTCGAGTATAAAGGCAAACTGCGTGCGGGATAGCCACAGTGACATCAGTGCAGTCGCCGTCTGCGCAAGTATAAAAAAGCCTTTAGTCATTACAGAGGTTTACAAACCTTAATTTCACAGACAAGTTGGGCAAGACCCTCTTCCACGCCTACCCGTTGAAAAACGCACTTGACGTATATATGCTTTGGTGGCAGTAAAGTGTTGGATTCCAGTTAACCAATATAAACGTCCACGGTAGTAAATGAGTTAATAAGATAACTGCTATAGAAATCGATGGATGATTTGATAGAGGATATCTTTTGACTTCTTCTGTCGACCTACGTATCTGCGGCCTGTCTAGGTGGTTAATTACCAAGTCGAACAATCCTGAATGGTGGTATGGCACGGATCACTTGTTTTGATAGCCTTTTTGTCTGGCAGTCTGCACTGCATTGTGGAAATGTGGCTTAGGTAGGGCAGGATTTGTCGGTCTGCACTTTAGATGTGAACGTTTTTTTGGCTGTTCATCCCCTATTAAGTCGATATTATTTCCTCGTCCTATTTCCTTTAGAAGTGACATGAAAAAGGTCTACTGCTCGACTCCCATCATTTCACACACATTACAGTACATGGTTCCCTCCAGAGTGGCCCAGTGAGATCCCTTCAGGGACAGCGAGGCCTCTTCCTGTTCAGGGTCGTGACCGCGGTTGGTGGCTCGTCTTGATTGACAGCCCGGTGTTTGGGTTAGACTGCCTCCTCTGGGGACTTGCCGCCAGGCAGTTGCTTGAAACGCATCCAACACGCAACAAGACTTGGCGAGAATTCTACCACACCACGCTGAGATGTTGTCACACTCACGCACACACACACGTAAAATGGATGAACATATTTCACATGCATATCTCATGTTTATCCCACGGGGCACCCAGTCTAAGAGCGCAGCAACATCGTGTTTGGCGGAAGGAAGGAAGTCTGAGCTTAGGGAGAATTCACTTGCACTTCGATGCCGCTAAGCGATGAAACAATACAGAAAGCTCCATATTATGATCCCCTCTAGGTTACGTTCCTTTTTCTATAAATACATTTCCGATCTGTATTGTGTGCTTTAGTGTGGCTGTAGAATTTCTGTTGACTTTGCTTAGAATAACCAGAGGTCGCAAAAGTACTCACACACGTATCTGTACAGTGAAGTATGGATATGTAAAAGTAGAAGTACTAATTCAGCTTAGGTAAAACTGAAAAAGTACACTCTGAAGTGTACTTCAGTACAAAATTGTTTTTTTTTTTGCTGTCAATTTAGTTACGGTACAATGCCCATTTTAAGGACCAGGTAAAATGAAAAAAAAAAACTGCATTCAAAATAGTTTCAATCTTTCTTTAATTTACATAGTTTTCATGAAAAAAAATCATGTTACAGGTCACATGTTGTTTAAGAGTTAGCTGCTGGTGTTGGCTTTTATGCTATCAAAACGTGTCCACATAGCTTTGCTAACATTGTGAATGGAGTAACAAAAAATGCTAAATTAGTTATCTAGATAACTACAGAAAAAAATACACCATACTTGTATGTGTTATTTCAGTATACGCAGAGAATTTTTGAGTGCCAGAAGCTGATTGTCTTTAGGCTGGCACAAGACACAATGCATTTGCCACAAATCATTCTTGTAGCTGATGACAGCCAACAATTCTGCTGCTGTGTAAATGTTGTGCGGAACGTTTTTTTTTTTTTTTTTTTTTTTAAAGTCGTTTTCACCCAAGCCACTACTAGAGGAGATGATACAATGCTGACGAAGCCTATCGGCTCCTCTAACATCTTGCTGTATTTTTCAGTATTTTATCTTTTATATTTTCTGACAACCAGTGACACTTTCCTGGCGTGCCGAAAATGACGTACTGGACATGATGCATTTTACCTAGCAATGGACCCTTGTCTCACGCTTGTAAAAAGCTAACTAAACATATTATTTCGTGTTTATGTAGCAGAAAATTATCAGACAATAATTACCTCTTCCGAAGAAAAAAGAAAATATTTTTCCCTACCGGCTGTCTTTCAAAACAGACTAAAAATGTAGACTCACATCGTGGGGAGGGAGGGTCGAGGCATGGCATATGTCATATGAAAGCGACGACTCTGTTGGTGTATTGCAGAATTACAGCATAGTGGGCGACAGAAGCTACGCACTGCAGCTTTAATCCAGTATTTGCGCATCCTACTTTAGCATTCGGCCATACAGGTAAAAGCACCATCTCCTCACTCAGGTGAATGGGACAGGGGACGGTTTCAAAGCACCCGTAGGAATGTTAAATGTTTACAATGTCTTTTTTTAAACACAAAATGTCACCACAGAGCCACCAAAGATGACAATGGACACTGTAGGCTGAGTTCATGTTTACATGCATCATATCACATTTGTATAAATAAAGGATATTCATGTATTTAACTTGTGTTCAAAGACACCAGCCATAAAGAAAGCAAAATTTTAGCAAGTTCAGCTTCAAACAATCATGTCATCAATCCTTGTTATGCTCATGAGCATAGCATACACAGAAGTCAGCTATCCTGTATTCCGTGTTGGTTACTTGACATTCCGTAAGTAGCGGATTAAGGTCATAGATGGGGAATATCTTGTGTCTCCGAATCTGTTGCTGTCGTCGTTTATGTTGGCTGGTTCACGTTCCTGAACGTTCCCCATCTCTCACCCCAGTGTTTATAATGTAGACTGGGAATGGTAATGGTAAAAAAAAACACAACAACAAAACATTGCCTGAGATTGCGATATCTGAAAGTAACTCTTGCTTGTTTCCACCTCTACTGCACAATACATTTTGACAATTTGTTATTTCTAGTTGCCAACATGACAATTACGCAAGAAATATTTTGGTGTCAGTGATTGCGCTTTTACAACCACTAGGGCAAAGACGGGGGTTAGCCAGCTTTGGTACTTGTTTGTTTAGCTGTGTGTTTCACCAAGCTCTTAATACCGAGGTGTAATAGCACTTTGAGTAGCATTAAACACACGCGGGAGCAATTTCGCAACTTACCTACAAGCGAGAACTCGGGACAAGCAAAGTTACACTTGGTTTGGATGTATTCTCAACCCAGAACTGAAATCCTATAGGGAGTGAAGAATTTTAATCAAGGTAATGTGATTTAGCAAATTCCCAGAGGCTGGAATGGGAGAATAAAATGTTTCAAAACAGAAATGTGGAAAGTTAAGGTTTACAGTACTTTAGTGCACTAAAATGCAGGACAGTAATATGTGAACATTTCTTGCTGCCATACAAGTGTGAAACTTGGCTGCTAATGTTTGTGAATTCGCTAGGGGTGTATCGTAATATTTGGTAAGGCACACTGCCGTAAACAAATACACGGCAGGCTCAGCCTCTGACGTGCGTGTGTGTGTGTCTATATTATTGCATCAGACTGAAAAAGGACTGTTACCAATGACGGAGATTATTTGTCATAATAACATAAAGATGATGACATGACTACTTGTCCAATTAGGACAACTGTTTGGAACTGATCTACTCTTCATTAATTGGGATCTTCACAGTAAATCTTCATAATCACATTTATTTTTGCACTCATAAAAACTATCTATAATATGTATTGTACAGATACGTGCACAATGGAATGCTTTGTGCTGTTACTTACACCTGCTGAACTATTTTAGTTGTGTCAAATGTCCATTTAAACTATAGACGGATGATAAAAAGCTCCTTCTGGCAAATTGGCTTTGCAATTCAACAAAACCTACAACTTGTGTTGGCTGCGTTCGTATTTTCTTTTCTCGTACATATTGAAATAATGATCCTTTTCAGATTTTTGCTGCTTTCTTGTCCCAACCAGAGTCTGTTTTAAACATTAGAAGTTGTGACTGATGTTTTTTGCTGGTTGGCCATTAATAATACAAATCTTGTCTGGGCCGGTTCACGTCCAATACAAATGGAGACATGGAAAAGTGTGTCAATTCTTTTTTGTCTTCAAGTCGTCCTGAAAACTGGATGAGCCAATTAGACAAAATGAAGATTTATTCACAAGAATGTGATGGGTGTCATCCTTTTTCTTGTTGCAAACGACCTTACCTGCCCTGCGTGCTCTTG